>NC_134362.1:39347440-39424940 GCF_048569485.1 Anomaloglossus baeobatrachus
ATTTTGTTGCGAATCCTTTGGAGGCAATCACTGCCTTAAGTCTGGAACCCATGGACATCACCAAACGCTGGGTTTCCTCCTTCTTAATGCTTTGCCAGGCCTTTACAGCCGCAGCCTTCAGGTCTTGCTTGTTTGTGGGTCTTTCCGTCTTAAGCCTGGATTTGAGCAAGTGAAATGCATGCTCAATTGGGTTAAGATCTGGTGATTGACTTGGCCATTGCAGAATGTTCCACTTTTTTGTACTCATGAACTCCTGGGTAGCTTTGGCTGTATGCTTGGGGTCATTGTCCATCTGTACTATGAAGCGCCGTCCGATCAACTTTGCGGCATTTGGCTGAATCTGGGATGAAAGTATATCCCGGTACACTTCAGAATTCATCCGGCTACTCTTGTCTGCTGTTATGTCATCAATAAACACAAGTGACCCAGTGCCATTGAAAGCCATGCATGCCCATGCCATCACGTTGCCTCCACCATGTTTTACAGAGGATGTGGTGTGCCTTGGATCATGTGCCGTTCCCTTTCTTCTCCAAACTTTTTTCTTCCCATCATTCTGATACAGGTTGATCTTGGTCTCATCTGTCCATAGAATACTTTTCCAGAACTGAGCTGGCTTCATGAGGTGTTTTTCAGCAAATTTAACTCTGGCCTGTCTATTTTTGGAATTGATGAATGGTTTGCATCTAGATGTGAACCCTTTGTATTTACTTTCATGGAGTCTTCTCTTTACTGTTGACTTAGAGACAGATACACCTACTTCACTGAGAGTGTTCTGGACTTCAGTTGATGTTGTGAACGGGTTCTTCTTCACCAAAGAAAGTATGCGGCGATCATCCACCACTGTTGTCATCCGTGGACGCCCAGGCCTTTTTGAGTTCCCAAGCTCACCAGTCAATTCCTTTTTTCTCAGAATGTACCCGACTGTTGATTTTGCTACTCCAAGCATGTCTGCTATCTCTCTGATGGATTTTTTCTTTTTTTTCAGCCTCAGGATGTTCTGCTTCACCTCAATTGAGAGTTCCTTAGACCTCATGTTGTCTGGTCACAGCAACAGCTTCCAAATGCAAAACCACACACCTGTAATCAACCCCAGACCTTTTAACTACTTCATTGATTACAGGTTAATGAGGGAGACACCTTCAGAGTTAATTGCAGCCCTTAGAGTCCCTTGTCCAATTACTTTTGGTCCCTTGAAAAAGAGGAGGCTATGCATTACAGAGCTATGATTCCTAAACCCTTTCTCCGATTTGGATGTGAAAACTCTCATATTGCAGCTGGGAGTGTGCACTTTCAGCCCATATTATATATATAATTGTATTTCTGAACATGTTTTTGTAAACAGCTAAAATAACAAAACTTGTGTCACTGTCCAAATATTTCTGGACCTAACTGTAGATAGATAGATAGAGGGATAGATAGATAGATAGATAGATAGATAGATAGAGGGATAGATAGATCAGTAGCTAAACAAGACTGGTTAGCTTAGATAACATTGATTGAGTTTTCAGCAGATCATATGAAGGCAAACAGTAGTGACAATAAACAAATGCCGACATTCCAAACATACATTTCCCTCCTGCATTATTACAATGTCGTTGAACTTTGATATTGCACCTTTACATGGTTTGAAAATTCTTATCTGCACTTTCCAGTCACAGAGTGACATCCTCGGCAGAAGACATGAGTGTCTGTAAGTGAAACCTTGAATCTTTAGATTAATATAGTCTTTCTTTGGAATTAATAGAACATTGATCATAGTTCTAAACCTTTTCTTTCTTATATGGTAGTATTGACTAGTGATGAGCGGGCACTACCATGCTCAGGTTCTCAGTACTCGTAACTAGTGATGAGCGGGCACTACCATGCTCGGGTGCTCAGTACTTGTAACTAGTGATGAGCGGGCACTACCATGCTCAGGTGCTCAGTACTCGTAACTAGTGATGAGCGAGCACTACCATGCTCAGGTGCTCTGTACTGGTAACTAGTGATGAGCGGGCACTACCATGCTCGGGTGCTCAGTACTGGTAACTAGTGATGAGCGGGCACTACCATGCTCGGGTGCTCAGTACTGGTAACTAGTGATGAGCGGGCACTACCATGCTCGGGTGCTCAGTACTCGTAACTAGTGATGAGCGGGCACTAGCATGCTCAGGTGCTCAGTACTCGTAACTAGTGATGAGCGAGCACCACCATGCTCGGGTGCTCAGTACTCGTAACTAGTGATGAGCGGGCACTAGCATGCTCAGGTGCTCAGTACTCGTAACTAGTGATGAGCGAGCACCACCATGCTCGGGTGCTCAGTACTTGTTAAGATCAGTCAAATGCTCGGATGAGTGCGACTCGTCTACTGAGTATAATGGAAGTCAACGGGGGACTCGAGTATTTTTCTGGGAAATTTTCAATTGACTTCAATAATACTCCGGTACTCAAGTCACATCCATCCGAGTGTCCAACTGCTCTTAACGAGCACCTGAGCATGGTAGTGCCCGCTCATTACTATTTGTTATGATAAAAACCATCAACTGCCCCATGACACTGCGTGAAATACTAAACATCAATAGATTAAATAAATTGCTCATTATTCAATGAGCTTATAAGGAAGTCACATTTACGAATGTGTTGCCAGCGCTCCTAACTTGTCTCTACAGACAAAATTTACCGTAATATCCATTTGTCTAATAGTGTGCAGATCTTTTTTCTACCTACAAAACAGCTCTAGACTTTGCATGACATCTGAAGGTGTCTCGTAGTATCTGGCACCCAAAACATTAGCAGCAGATCCTTGAGAAAGGGTTTCAGTGGATAGGATTTGGTTTTTTTTTACAGCACCGCCCAAAGGTTCTGGAATTTTATGGCAAAATCAATACCTTTAACTCTTTGTCATCTCCCTCAAACAATTCCAGAAACGTTTTTGAAGAGTTGCAGGGCCATTACTCGGCAGAAGGAGGTCCCTGACATTAGAGAATAGCATTATCATGAAGGACTTGTATGTGGCATATGTCAAAGTAATATCTACACGATTCTCATAAAGGACTTGACAACTCTCTTCACGACCCTCAAGAATGACTTGTAGGTGGCATATGTCAAAGTAATATCTACATGACTCTCATAAGGACTTGACAACTCTCTTCACGACTCTCAAGAAGGACTTGTATGTGGCATATGTCAAAGTAACATCTACACGATTCTCATAAGGACTTGACAATTCTCTTCACGACTCTCAAGAAGGACTTGTATGTGGCATATGTCAAAGTAATATCTACATGACTCTCATAAAGGACTTGACAACTCTCTTCACGACTCTCAAGAAGGACTTGTATGTGGCATATGTCAAAGTAATATCTACACGATTCTCATAAGGACTTGACAATTCTCTTCACGACTCTCAAGGAGGACTTGTATGTGGCATATGTCAAAGTAACATCTACACGACTCTCAGGAAGGACTTGACAACTCTCTTCACGACCCTCAAGAAGGACTTGTATGTGGCATATGTCAAAGTAATATCTACACGACTCTCATAAGGACTTGACAACTCTCTTCACGACTCTCAAGAAGGACTTGTAGGTGGCATATGTCAAAGTAATATCTACACGATTCTCATAAAGGACTTGACAACTCTCTTCACGACCCTCAAGAATGACTTGTAGGTGGCATATGTCAAAGTAATATCTACATGACTCTCATAAGGACTTGACAACTCTTCACGACCCTCAAGAATGACTTGTAGGTGGCATATGTCAAAGTAATATCTACATGACTCTCATAAAGGACTTGACAACTCTCTTCACGACTCTCAAGAAGGACTTGTATGTGGCATATGTCAAAGTAACATCTACACGATTCTCATAAGGACTTGACAAGTCTCTTCACGACCCTCACGAAGGACTTGTAGGTGGCATATGTCAAAGTAACATCTACACGACTCTCATAAAGGACTTGACAACTCTTCACGACTCTCAAGAAGGACTTATAGGTGGCATATGTCAAAGTAATATCTACACGATTCTCATAAAGGACTTGACAACTCTCTTCACGACTCTCATGAAGGACTTGTAGGCGGCATATGTCAAAGTAATATCTACACGACTCTCAAGACCAAAATATTCCCAACAATACATTATCTCAAGAATCCCATCCACTGTGCCAACTTGGCCACCCCTTTTTTTACTCTAAAGTCTAGTTATGCTTACATACTCATCATGGCCATTTCTGTATAAAGCGGGCACGCTGACTCATTCCAAAGCCCCGTAAGCAGTAGGCTTTGATTCAATGTGTGTTCAGACCCCTTTTTTTTAATCATAGCTATCTGTCGTAGGTGTGTCACAGGTGACAGACAGTCATTAGGTTTCTGGCTATAGAAGGTCACAGTGTTTGACTATGTAAAATGCTCCCTGACTTTCTATTGTTCCTGCTGTTAGTATTCATTCTAATAGGTAGCTTTCCTGCTGGATTTTCATCTCCCCCTTTTGGACCCAACAGGAGCTCACCTTCCACCCAGCTGCTGATCATCAGTACTCTCTTGGTGCTTAAATACTCCCTTCTCCCCTGAATTGGTGCTGATGATATTATTCAGCTCATTCTAGCTCTGGTTGCAAGCAGGTGGCTTGCTCTCATCTGTAGTATTGTTCCTGTAGCTTTGCTGAACTTCTAGAGTCATCTGTAGATAAGTAGTTCATGATTGTCACAGTATGTATTCCTTTAGCATTTAGTGAGGTTGACAAAGAGCTCATCCCACCCCTTCCCTATTTAGGGCCCAGCATTAGGGATACCTAGGGTCTTGTATCGGGTTTGGCACATAGGTGCAGAACCTATCTAGGGTGGTGAAGGACCCCAGGAACCAACTGTAGGTTTGGTCAGGTGTCACCATCTCTCCTTTCCTAAACGCAGGGGTCCCTGTCCCTTTCCTTTTGCCGATCGCTTGGTTCTTCCCCATACCTAGCGTGACACTATCAGTAAGTGCATTACATACTTTTACAAAAATTAAGAAGTTATGCTATAAGAACCAAACTTCCATCTTGTAGGACTGAGAAATCTTTGTTATGTAGGCAACATCTGGTTGCCTTAGTTGTCTTCTCACCATACAATTGCCATCTTTTTGCATACATTTTGTTATGATTTTTGCTATCTTTTGATGTGTATTTCCTTTGTTTCAAGTACGTTTCTTACTGCATTGTGATATGTGGCGTTGTTATATACGTGCAACAGATGTGCGGCATATTGTGCACCAATAAATAGGAGTATAGAATGAATGTTGGGCGTTTATGACCGTTTATTGTGGAAATTGCTCCAATAATATAATGTCCAATGTACTGTCTCTGCTGGCATTAAAAGATCTGGGGTGCAGCTCGTTAGAAGGAAGGGCTGTGCTGTGTTTGTTAATGGTTAATATATTGAGTTGCTAGTAAAACAAAGGCAGGGGGCAGTATGGTGGTGGCATTAAAATGTAAGTCGATACCCCAAGAAGTGACACAGAGCATAAAGGATTGTGTTTCCCGCCAGTAGTGGTAAGAAAAAGGAAAATGGACAGTATGAAAAAAGGAATGCGATTTACTGTATGGTACTCAGCAGTGAGAGTCTAGATCAGACACTATCTGTACTTTGCAACACAACTCTCCTTCCTTCTGATATGCTGTCTGCATTTGTCTGGCCTTTACTAGAAGGAAGCATCTTAGATAGCTAGTAGTAGGGGTGAGTAGCACTTTACACATACGCTGTTCAAATAGGCACATTCCTATGGATAACTCAAGTGGGAGTGAGAAAGATTCACTATTATGGTGCTGTTACGGGGGGACCGGCAGATTAGGACCAGGGGTATATATCCCAATCGCCAGTCGGGGCCCACCGTGCTCCAGATGGTAATGAAGCTGCTGGCACCCTGTGGGTTAGGCGGAGACTATAGAGCTGGATGGCGCTGAGATAACTCAAGGAACCGGTCACGTGTGTAGGGACATGTCAGACCGGACGAAAACCCAGTTAGCGTTTCGGTGGAGCGGACGCTACTCCGACCACGTGTGTAGGAACACGTCAGGCCGGATGGTAACCAGTTAGCGTTGACCGAAAGGACCGCTGCAACAGCGCCCTCTCGGCCACGTGTGTAAGACACGTCAGGCCGAGCGGTCCTCCAATTAGCGTTTCTAGCCACCACTTGACTGGCCACGTGTGTAAAGGACACGTCAGACCAGGTAGTCACACCAGTAGCATTTGACTGGGAAGCAGAGGAGGATAATAGGGTTCACACACCCAATCCAGGAACACCCTGTTAACTTCACAGGGGTTCTGGGGTGCGCTGTCCGTGCGCGTAGAGAGCACAACCGGACAGGTGGCGCAGCAGGTACACTGTCCGTGTGCGTAGAGGGCACTCTCAGACAGGTGACGCAACAGGTATTCTGTCCGTGTGCGTAGGAGGCACAACTGAACAGGTGATGCAGCAGCCGCAGCCCAGTTAACGCCACTGGACTGCTCTAGCACAACAGGAACGGTAGCAAGGAAGCACGGCGCCTGACCCTCATGTGCTAAGCCACGAATCTTGGCGTGACAGGCACCGTTCGCCTAGCCCTACCTACCGTCTCCAAGAAGGCTTATGCCACCAAGAACTCTAAATGAAGACTGCGCACCTCCATGTTGTCTCCAGCTCCTTTTATAACCTGGGTCCGCCCCAAACCCAGGGTGGAACCACCAAGGTCCAATAGCAGAGTGCCATGTCATCAGTGACGTCACGTGCGACCTATCCGGAACCGCCACGTCATTGATGACCTCATGGCAGCCACACCCCAAACACTTCACCAGTCATCGTCTGACGACCAATGGTGAGGTGCCAGATCATAGGGGCGGGCCTCTGCGAGCCAGTCCGGAGTTGCCACGTCATCAGGACACCTGACACCTCTGCCCTATCAGGGCCTGCCACCTCACGGACATGCTCAGTGAGGTCCTTACCGGACTTAGCCTCTGATGCACTAAGTGCCTGAGCATGCTCAGTAGCCTGAGCAACAGGCTCAGAAAGCAGACTATCAGTTAGAGCATGCTGAGTAGGCACATCCCAGAACTTAGACACAGCACGAAGTCCAAGTACCTGTGCAAAGAGGCTGTTAGGGTTAATTGTGGGAGCATGCTCAGTAGCCTGAACTGAGGACTTAGTCTCAGACATAACACAATCAGGCTGAGCATGCTCACTAGGCAAAACACCGAGCTTAGACTCTGGCTGGGGTAAATCAGTGCACGCATGCGCACTAGCCGCCTCTCCACACTTAGACGTAGTGGAAGGAGCAGCCAACTGGACGACCCGAGGCACGGCCAAGAACGGCAGCCGGCGCCTGGGCGCAACAGGAACCGCAGCAGGCTGCTTGCGGCTATGGCGGCGCCGATTCGTAACAGGTGCACTCTTTAGATAGAGCCACATAAAGAACCAAAGCTCCAGGCCATAGGAGTTCCCAAGTTGTTATATTTTTGTTTGGCCTCAAGTTCTACCATCATCTCAGGGGACCGCAATGGGGCACAGATATGCCCTGTATTTTATAGACAATTTTTTGATTTTGCATCTTAGCTAGTAGTTAGGGTGAGTAGCATTCTCCATATATAGTGTTTAAATAGGCACTTTTCTGTGGATAACTCAAGTGGGAGTGAGAAAGATTCACTATTATGGGGCACTATTTAGATAGAGCCATATAAAGAACCAAAGCTCCAGACCATTGACGTTCCCAACAAGCTGTTATATTTTTGTTTGGCCTCAAGTTCTACCATCGTCTCAGGGGACCGCAATGGGGCACAGATATGCACTGTATTTTATAGACAATTTTTTGATTTTGCATCTTAGCTAGTAGTGAGGGTGAGTAGCATTCTCCATATATAGTGTTTAAATAGGCACTTTCCTGTGGATAACTCAAGTTATGGTGAGAAAGATTCACTATTATGGGGCCCTATTTAAATAGAGCCAAAGAAAAGAACTAAAGTTCCACACCATTAGAGTTCCCAAGCTGCTATATTTTTGGTTGACCTCGTTATATCATCATTTCAGGGGACCACAATAGAGCAAGTGTATGCCCTGTATTTTATAGACAATGTTTTGATTTTGCATCTAAAGCCTGCTTTACACCATACAATCCAGCATACGATATCGTATGCAATCGTATCCGCCCCCATCGTATGTGCGGCACGTTCAATTTGTTGAACGTGTCGCACAAACGATTTTTTCCTGTCACATGTACTTACCCGTCCATACGACCTCGATGTGGGCGGTGAACATCCACTTCCTAGAGTGGGAGGGACGTTCGGCGTCACAGCGACGTCACGCGGCAGCCGGCCAATAGAAGCGGAGGGGCGGAGATGAGCGGGACGTAAACATCCCGCCCACCTCCTTCCTTCCGCATTGCCGGCGGAGGTAAGATCTGTTCATCGTTTCCGGGGTGTCACACACTGCGATGTGTGCTACACCGGGTACGATGAACAACCTGACGTTCAATTTTTAGGAATTGAGCGACGTGCATGAGATGAACGTTTTACCGTCCAATCGCAATCGCATGTAGCTGTTACATGCTACAATTTAACTTACGATGCCGGATGTGCGTCACTTACGACGTGACCCCACCGACTTCTCGTAAGATATATTGTAGCGTGTAAAGAGGGCTTTAGTCAGCTAGTAGTGATGGTGAGTAGCATTTTTCACATATGTAGTTCAAATAGGCACATTCCTATTAATAATTCAAGTGGGGGTGAGAAAAATTCACTATTATGGAGCTCCACACCATTGAAGTTCCCAAGCTATTATATTTTTGTTTGACTGCAAGTTCTACCATCATCTTAGGGGACCGCAATGGGGGCAAGTGTATGCCCCGTATTTTATAGACAATGTTGTGATTTTGCAGGAATGAGAACAACACTTCTGTTGAGTTTCTGAACACATATTGGTTTACGTTTCACTGCAGAATTTAACAGTAAACATGTTAACTTTCTAGATTGAACAATCTGGATTGATAGGCTGAATAGAGTAATGTGTGGTTCCTCTGCGCTGCCATGAATGACCAGACAAGATACAGTTAGGTCCAGAAATATTTGGACAGTGACACAAGTTTTGTTATTTTAGCTGTTTACAAAAACATGTTCAGAAATACAATTATATATATAATATGGGCTGAAAGTGCACACTCCCAGCTGCAATATGAGAATTTTCACATCCAAATCGGAGAAAGGGTTTAGGAATCATAGCTCTGTAATGCATAGCCTCCTCTTTTTCAAGGGACCAAAAGTAATTGGACAAGGGACTCTAAGGGCTGCAATTAACTCTGAAGGCGTCTCCCTCGTTAACCTGTAATCAATGAAGTACTTAAAAGGTCTGGGGTTGATTACAGGTGTGTGGTTTTGCATTTGGAAGCTGTTGCTGTGACCAGACAACATGCGGTCAATTGAGGTGAAGCAGAACATCCTGAGGCTGAAAAAAAAGAAAAAATCCATCAGAGAGATAGCAGACATGCTTGGAGTAGCAAAATCAACAGTCAGGTACATTCTGAGAAAAAAGGAATTGACTGGTGAGCTTGGGAACTCAAAAAGGCCTGGGCGTCCACGGATGACAACAGTGGTGGATGATCGCTGCATACTTTCTTTGGTGAAGAAGAACCCGTTCACAACATCAACTGAAGTCCAGACCACTCTCAGTGAAGTAGGTGTATCTGTCTCTAAGTCAACAGTAAAAAGAAGACTCCATGAAAGTAAATACAAAGGGTTCACATCTAGATGCAAACCATTCATCAATTCCAAAAATAGACAGGCCAGAGTTAAATTTGCTGAAAAACACCTCATGAAGCCAGCTCAGTTCTGGAAAAGTATTCTATGGACAGATGAGACAAAGATCAACCTGTACCAGAATGATGGGAAGAAAAAAGTTTGGAGAAGAAAGGGAACGGCACATGATCCAAGGCACACCACAGTCTCTGTAAAACATGGTGGAGGCAACGTGATGGCATGGGCATGCATGGCTTTCAATGGCACTGGGTCACTTGTGTTTATTGATGACATAACAGCAGACAAGAGTAGCCGAATGAATTCTGAAATGTACCGGGATATACTTTCAGCCCAGATTCAGCCAAATGCCGCAAAGTTGATCGGACGGCGCTTCATAGTACAGATGGACAATGACCCCAAGCATACAGCCAAAGCTACCCAGGAGTTCATGAGTGCAAAAAAGTGGAACATTCTGCAATGGCCAAGTCAATCACCAGATCTTAACCCAATTGAGCATGCATTTCACTTGCTCAAATCCAGACTTAAGACGGAAAGACCCACAAACAAGCAAGACCTGAAGGCTGCGGCTGTAAAGGCCCGGCAAAGCATTAAGAAGGAGGAAACCCAGCGTTTGGTGATGTCCATGGGTTCCAGACTTAAGGCAGTGATTGTCTCCAAAGGATTCGCAACAAAATATTGAATATAAAAATATTTTGTTTGGGTTTGGTTTATTTGTCCAATTACTTTTGACCTCCTAAAATGTGGAGTGTTTGTAAAGAAATGTGACAATTCCTACAATTTCTATCAGATATTTTTGTTCAAACCTTCAAATTAAACGTTACAATCTGCACTTGAATTCTGTTGTAGAGGTTTCATTTCAAATCCAATGTGGTGGCATGCAGAGCCCAACTCGCGAAAATTGTGTCACTGTCCAAATATTTCTGGACCTAACTGTAAGTCCAGCAATCTTGAAATACTGTATGGTTTATTTATCTACGTGTTTCAAGGCACACTTTACTCTTCACCAGGATATAGCCCGGTGCTCTGGTTATATCCTGACAAAGAGACCAGTGTACCTTGAAGCACGTAGATAAATAAACCATACAGTATTTCAAGATTTCTGGACTAATTTCGTGTGGTCAGTCAATGGGTTTGTCTATTTTTGAACACCTGTTTTACTAGTCCAATGTGACAGCTGTACATGACAAACTTATAATGTAACGTGCCGCCGCATAACACTTTCGGTTCATGTGCCGACATACCTAGCATTCCTTATTACATCCTTTTTGGCAAGGGTTGAAAAAATTGGGTTGAAAACATTTACAAAACTTAATAATACTGTTGCACAACATGTATGGATACCCAGCACAGATAAGGCCTACAGCTACAGGATGCAGCACCCAGCCCTGTGCTTATCTTGGCTGTGTATCAAAATAAGAGGGACCTCATGCAGCTTTTTTTTTTTTAAATTACTTAAATAAATAATTTAAAAAATGAACGTGCGGTCCCCCTTATTTTGATACCCAGCCATGATAAAGCAAACAGCTGGTATTCTCAGGTTGGGGAGGCCCATGGTTACTGGGGACCCCTCAAGCCTAAAATACCAGCCTGCAGCCACCCAGTATTGTTGCATTCATTAGATGCTTACAATGCCGGCACTTTACTCGGCTCATGCCAATTGCCAATTATGCAATTATGTGTATCAGCTCACCGTGTGGAAGCTCAGTCCTGGTTTCGTCCTGGATCACGGACAGGCACTGCCACAGCCCGATATAGCATAGAAGAAGAAAGGATGTCCAGCTCTTCAGGAAGATGGGGTTTTTTTTGTATTTATTTCAAATAAAGGATTTTTTGGTGTTTGGGTTTATTTCTTTTCACTTACAAATTAGTAATGGGGCGTCTCATAGAGACTTCCCATTACTAATAAAGGGCTAAGTGGCAGCTGTGAGCTGTCATTAAACCCTTATTACCCCAATTGCACTACCAGTGCAATTGGCATGAAAGAAGAAAGGATGTCCAGCTCTTCAGGCAGAGAAAACCAAGGTCTTTATTTCATCATGCAGATACAACGAATGACATGACCAGCACTACGCGTTTCAGGTGAAACACTCACCCTTAATCATGATGCTGGAGAGATGGCGCTACAGGGTTTATATGCAAATACCAATTGGTAAAACAGGTGTTTAAATCACTTGAGCACCTTACATGCTTGAAAATAAGGCTTCCATAAGAATTATTTTATAAATATAATACAAGTTTTCAGATTTCTGGACTAGGTTAAAAATATAAATTCTGGCGTGCTAATTGTAGTACGCCAATATACATGTGCAAATATAACATCTAAAAGTACATGCACATAAAATATGTACAAACACTAGTGATGAGCGAGTACTAAAAAGCTCGGGTGCTCGAGGCTCGGGCCGAGCATCCCAAGATACTCGTGTACTCGGCCCGAGCACCGAGCCCAATGTTATCCTATGGGAGACCCGAGTATTTTTATGAAATGACCCCCGGCAGCATGTAGAAACCCTAAAAATGTCACAAAAGTCTCAGAAGAGTGCTCAAATGACATGGCAACAGCATGGGGAAGATCCCTTGAAGCATTTATCACTCAAAAGTCACAGCTGTGAACAATTTTGTCCGCGTTTTACGCCATTTTTACGGACTCACCAGAAAACCTTCCAAAATGACACCAAAATGAATTTTCATGGCGGAAATGTTAAGGGCACATACCCAATAGTGAGATAGAGCTGGTGTATGTTACTTTTGGAGATTACATGAAAGATTTTACGTGAACACATTGTGTGGCACTCCGATGTCCCTGAGAAGAGACGTACATGAAGGCCTCTTGAGTCTAATGTGCCCATTTTGAGGAAGTGGGTCTATTGTAGTATAGCCCTTTGGCAGGGCAGCCAAAAATTGGGAGGCTCCACGTTGTCCCTGGATAGAGACGTGCATGAGGGCCTGTAAACCTGAAGTGCCCATTGTAAGGAAGTGGGTCTATTGTAGTATAGCCCTTTGGCAGGGCAGCCAAAAATTGGGAGGCTCCACATTGTCCCTGGATAGAGACGTGCATGAGGGCCTGTAAACCTGAAGTGCCCATTGTAAGGAAGTGGGTCTATTGTAGTATAGCCCTTTGGCAGGGCAGCCAAAAATTGGGAGGCTCCACGTTGTCCCTGGATAGAGACGTGCATGAGGGCCTGTAAACCTGAAGTGCCCATTGTAAGGAAGTGGGTCTATTGTAGTATAGCCCTTTGGCAGGGCAGCCAAAAATTGGGAGGCTCCACATTGTCCCTGGATAGAGACGTGCATGAGGGCCTGTAAACCTGAAGTGCCCATTGTAAGGAAGTGGGTCTATTGTAGTATAGCCCTTTGGCAGGGCAGCCAAAAATTGGGAGGCTCCACGTTGTCCCTGGATAGAGACGTGCATGAGGGCCGGTAAACCTGAAGTGCCCATTGTAAGGAAGTGGGTCTATTGTAGTATAGCCCTTTGGCAGGGCAGCCAAAAATTGGGAGGCTCCACGTTGTCCCTGGATAGAGACGTGTATGAGGGCCTGTAAACCTGAAGTGCCCATTGTAAGGAAGTGGGTCTATTGTAGTATTGCCCTTTGGCAGGGCAGCCAAAAATTGGGAGGCTCCACGTTGTCCCTGGATAGAGACATGCATGAGGGCCTGTAAACCTGAAGTGCCCATTGTAAGGAAGTGGGTCTATTGTAGTATAGCCCTTTGGCAGGGCAGCCAAAAATTGGGAGGCTCCACATTGTCCCTGGATAGAGACGTGCATGAGGGCCTGTAAACCTGAAGTGCCCATTGTAAGGAAGTGGGTCTATTGTAGTATAGCCCTTTGGCAGGGCAGCCAAAAATTGGGAGGCTCCACATTGTCCCTGGATAGAGACCTGTTAGGTTCTTAGTGCCTCCGTGCTTGCATTTAAAAACCGCAAGTGTGTGCCTGTTGGTGGCAGCGTTCAGGTGCACTTGTGTGCGTTTTGCACAAACTTGGATATAACGCACAAGTCTAGTGAATACACATCAGCACAACATTGCAAAATGTGCAAGGGCGTTGGCAACGAACAAGGAAGTGGACGTGATGGTGGTGCAGGCAGAGGCCGAGGTCGTGGGCAAGCTCTAATTTCGCCACAACAAAGGGCCACATCTACTCGCTCGCACGTCCTGTCCCAAATTCTTGGGGACCGCAGCAGTACACCGCTCTTGAACCAAGACCAGTGTCAACAGGTTGTTAGTTGGATAGCGGATAATGCTTCCAGTCAGATTGGCACCACCACAAACACTCTGTCTTCCACACGGTCAAGTGTCAGTAGCCATGATACTGCACCGCACATTTCAGAACCTGATCCTCCTTCCTACCACAAGGCCGAGTACACGTCCACGGACATTACTGATCCCACACTTGGACACTCAGAAGAGCTGTTCACGTTTCCATTCACACATTCTGGCCTCTCGCCAGCTCCTGTTGAAGTGGGCCATGACGAGATTGTATGTACAGATGCCAAAATATTTGAGCAGCCACGTTCTCACGAAGTTGGCAACGTGTCTCAACAAGGGGTGGACGATGATGAGACACAATTGTCAGGAAGTCAGGAGGAGGAGCAGGGTGCGGAAGAGGAAGACGACGTGGTGGATGATCCAGTAACTGACCCAACCTGGCAGGAGGATATGCAGAGCGAGGACAGCAGTGCACAGGGGGAGGGAGGCGTAGCATCCCAACAGGCAGTAAGAAGCAGGGTGGTGGCCCCAGGCAGACGTCAGGCAACCGTTCCCCGGAACAACAACACGACACAAGGTGCCTGTACAAATGTTAGGTCTTCCCGAGTCTGGCAGTTTTTTAAGTTGGCTCCAGATGATTCTAAAAAGGCCATTTGCAACACCTGCCATGCCAGCATCAGCAGGGGTACCAAAACTAGCAGCCTGACCACCACCAGCATGATCAGGCACATGTCAGCCAAGCACCCGACTTTGTGGGATGTACAACAGAGTCGAGGAGCAGTGCTTGCTGATGTCACTGCTACGTCTTCGCTTGTTGTGCATGCGAGCCAATCCCCTGTCCATGCTGCCCGCGAACAAGCCTCCTCCGGCCCTGCACCTGCAGTTGCCCACGCAGAAAGAACACCATCATCAAGCACGTCCTTGTCCCAGCGCAGCGTTCAGTTATCCATTCAGCAAACCTTTGAACGCAGGCACAAATACACTGCCAACACCTCACATGCCACACTTCTAAATGCTAACATTTCGCGACTGCTTGCGCTGGAAATGTTGCCTTTTAGGCTGGTGGAGACAGAAGCATTCCACGACCTGATGGCGGCAGCTGTCCCACGTTACTCGGTCCCCAGCCGCCACTATTTCTCCCGGTGTGCCGTCCCCGCATTGCATAACCACGTGTCACAAAACATCACACGTGCCCTGAACAACGCTGTTTCAGCCAAAGTCCACCTAACCACAGACACGTGGACAAGTGCTTGTGGGCAAGGCCGCTACATCTCGTTGACGGCACACTGGGTTAATATTGTGGAAGCTGGGACCCAGTCTGAGCGAGGGACGGAACACGTCCTTCCCACACCAAGTTTTGCAAGCCCTACCTCAGTCAGGGTTTCACCCACACTCTACAGCTCCGAAATGTCATGCTCCTCAGCCTCCTCCTCCTCCTGCGCATTCTCATCCACTTTACCCTCCACACCAGTCCCAAGCTGGAAGTGTCGCGGGCGGAGGAGGGGACGCTGCGCTCTCCCACTGCTCGGGTCTGGCTGCCGCTGCTCTACGGCTGCTCCTGCTCGGTGGCTCGAGCGATGGCCGGATCCCAGGGACTCGAGCGGCGCTCCTCGCCCGTGAGTGAAAAAGGGGTGGTTTGGGTTTTGGGGATATTGTCTGTGACGCCACCCACGGTTGTGGTGATTGTGTGGACACCACCGCTGCTCTGGACGGGGATCCCGGGAGCCTGTGACAGGGAGCAGCTTTGTTGTTATTTCTCCCCTCCGTGGGTAGGGGGGTTGGTTGTCCCGGGGCCCGGTGATGGGGTAGAGATGGATGACAGGCGGGTTGCGGGGCCTGATGAGGTGCAGGGTCACAGGGGCAGTGCTGTGCCGCACGGCACGGAGGTACTCACTCAGCCCAATGATGATGACACAGTTCACGGTAAAACAAGCGGCTGGATGGACAGGTCCCTCGGACGGCTGCGGTTGTTCCTCCCTGCAGGTTAGTGATGACTGTCTCTCCCTGCACCTAAGTTCAGTGTTGGTAGCGATGGGTTCCCACCGGTAACCCGCTCCCCGACCTGGATATGGGCCGGAGGAGCCCCTTTTGCCCACAGGCGCTGGCCCTGAGAGACGGTTGCCCTTGGCGGTGGCGGTGTCTCCCCTTCACGGTTGGACGGTTGCCTTCTATCGGGACTTGGCTGTTTGGAAACCCGGAGGTCCCCTTCACTAACGGATTTGGCAAATTCACGGCGACTCCAAGCCTTGCCGGGATCCGAAAGGCCCCTGCCAATGGTGCTGGCTTCTCTTTGTATACCGGTCCGGTACCGCCGGGTCACCACCCGTCCACGGTCCTTACGGCAGACTCCAATCGGCCTCCACTGCAGACGGTCACCACATCCTGCCAACCTTGCTGTCCTGTCCGGGCCACACACCCGGACCAACTTCAGGCTCTTTGCTGTCACTTTTCTCCTCTCTACTACTTTCCTCCTTCCACTTCCTTAGCTTAACTCTCACTGCCTGTGTTTTCCCTCCTCCAGGACTGTGAACTCCTTGGTGGGTGGAGACCAACCGCCTGGCTCCACCCCCTGGTGTGGACAACAGCCCCTGGGGAAGGCAACAAGGATTTTGTGTTTTGACTATGATGTGCCTGCAGGGAGTGTGGGGTGTGTAAGTGTTGTGCTCTGTGGCCCCTGGCTTGTCCTGGGCGACACAGAAGCACTGCAGGACTGCCTCGGCGAAGCGGCAACAGGCTGTGCTGAAGCTAATCTGCATAGGTAACAAACCCCACAATGCAGAAGAGGTGTGGACAGCTCTGAAACAGCATGCAGATCACTGGCTCACACCTCTGAACCTAAAGCCAGGAAAGGTTGTGTGTGACAATGGCCGTAACCTGGTGGCGGCTTTGAGGCGAGGCCAGCTGACACATGGTCCATGCGTGGCCCATGTGCTCAACCTCGTGGTTCAGCGGTTTCTAAAGTCATACCCAGAGCTGTCTGATCTGCTGGTAAAAGTTCGCCGCCTGTCTGCACATTTTCGAAAGTCACCTACTGCTTCAGCCGGCCTTGCCGGCTTTCAGCGCCATTTGTATCTTCCGGCTCACAGACTGGTGTGTGATGTCCCCACGCGTTGGAATTCAACTGTGCACATGTTGGTCAGGATATGTGAGCAGAAGAGGGCAGTTGTTGAGTACCTGCATTACCTAAGCCGTAGGGAAATGGGTCAAACTCCACACATAACACCTGAGGAGTGGAGATGGATGTCCGACCTATGTACCATCCGACAAAACTTTGAGGACTCCACCAAGATGGTGAGCGGCGATGACGACATTATTAGCGTCACCATACCGCTTCTCTGCCTTCTAAAATGGTCTCTGCTCAAAAACAAACATGATGCATTGCAGGCGGAGCGCGATGAGTTGGAGCAAGAAACAGTAGTGGGTGTGGGTGATAACACACAGCCCAGCCTCGTCTCATCACAACGTGCAGTGGAGGACTATGACGAGGAGGAGGATGAAGACATGGAGCAACTCTCCGGCCAAATTGAGGATATGACATGCAGTCATATCCTCGGTTCAGCGTGGCTGGCCAGAGGACAGGGTAGATGATGAGGAGGAAGAGGAGGACAGCATGTACAGTCATCGTGTTGGTCAGGATACTGAAGTGATGGCTGTTAAGAATCTGGCACACATGGCTGACTTTATGGTAAGCTGCCTGTCTCGTGACCCTCGCGTTAAGAACATCTTGGCCGACAATCATTACTGGTTGGTAACACTGTTAGACCCACGCTAAAAGGAGAACTTTATGTCTCTTATTCCCGAGGCGGAGAGGTCAGCCAAAATGCAGCAGTTCCAGAAGGCCATAGTCACGGAAGTAGGCAAAGCATTCCCCTCACAAAACGCTAGCGGCATAGGTCAGGAATCAGTGGACAACCAAGGCGTACAGCCGAGAGGGGCACAAGTCCAATCCGCCAGAGGTAGAGGAACAGTCTTTAAGATGTGGGACAGTTTTCTCAGCCCCTCACATACCACAGCCCCTGAGGTGAGGGGTAGTGCCACAAGAAATCCTAAGTTTGCCCAGATGCTCAAGGAGTACCTTGCAGATCAAACAACTGTACTCCGACATTCCTCTGTGCCTTACAATTAATGGGTATCCAAGCTGGACACGTGGCATGAATTGGCTCTCTATGCCTTGGAAGTCCTGGCCTGCCCTGCCGCTAGCGTTTTGTCACAGCGTGTTTTTAGTGCCGCAGGTGGAATCATTACAGATAAACGCACCCGCCTGTCAACTGAAAATGCTGACAGGCTGACTCTGATCAAGATGAACAAGGGTTGGATTGGGCCAGACTTCACCACACCACCAGCAAATGACAGCGGAATTTAAAGTTTGTAACGGGAATTTGCCATGTACCTCCACTCACCCATGGTAACACACTTCTGGACTTTGGCTAATCGCTGGACTGCTCCTCCTTCTCCTCATGCGCCATCATGATGACCGTTACAATAGTTAGGCCGTTGTTTCAGGTATACCCCAGTGGTAAATTTTTTCGCCCATTCTTTCAGAATGGGCATTACAACGACAGGAGACCCGCTCCTTTGCAATGGGAACAATGTTTTGAGGCCCTCATGCACATCTCTATCCAGGGACAATGTGGAGCCTCCAAATTTTTGGCTGCCCTGCCTAAGGGCTATACTACAATAGACCCACTTCCTTACAATGGGCACTTCAGGTTTACAGGCCATCATGCACGTCTCTATCCAGGGACAATATGGAGCCTGACGCTGCCACCGACTGCCACACACGTGCTGTTTTTAAATGCAAGCACGGACGCACTAAGAACCTAACAGGTTTTTAGGAGCGACAATTACTGAGAAGTCTGACACTATCTGGACTGTTTTAGACTGTGTACACCAGCCCCAGATATGATGAAGGCTGGTATACGGTCACCACTAGGAATGGCTATATACCCTGCCTGCCTGCCTGTATACTGCTACAATAGTCCTGACAAGGACTCTTCTGGTCACTAGCCTGTATTCCGACCTGGCTATACCCTGCCTGTATACAGCAACAATAGTCCTGAGAAGGACTCTGCTACTGTACTCCGACCTGGCTATACCCTGCCTGCCTGTATACAACTAGAATAGTCCTGAGAAGGACTACTGGTCACACTGTTTGCAGCCCTGCTACGGAAATAACTATAAAGGGCCGCAAACCTTTCCCTGAAGCAGCAACACTCTCCCTGCACTCACTTTCTGGATGGCTGTGTGCAGAGCACAGCGCGCCTGCCGGTATAAAGGCTCGGTAATGCTGTGCAGGCCGGCCAATCACTGCAATTCCACAACTAACAGGGCTGTGGCATTGCAGTGGTCTGCCAGCCAATCCCTGCATGAGGGCTGGCTCTCAAAAGAGCGCCAACATGCAGGGATGAAGACCACGAGTACAGCACGAGTATCGCGAGATTACTCGGTCCCCGCCGAGTAGCCCGAGTACAGTGATACTCGTGCGAGTACCGAGTAGCAACAAGCATACTCGCTCATCACTAACAAACACATGATCATACACAAATAAATCCGCACATGTAATAATGCACATAAGAATTTTTTATATATATATATATATATATATATATATACACATATGTTTCCTTCCTTTGTTCATACTCAGCTGCAATACAATATGCAAATTTCAGATTAAGTATAAGTGTTTTTTCTATTGAATGATGTTTATGCAACCGAGTAATCATACTTTTTTTTGGAACATAATTCTGAGTGCAAGATAACCAGAATAACCCATTTTTTGTACAAATCCTCTATTTTAATAAATTTATATTTTGGGTAAAGAGACTAATTCTCAGGTTTTTTTGGATGATTTCTTTAATAGGCTGTGTCAACATAGATAAAGTGTAGATGTATTTTGTACTAAGCAAAAACTACTGAAGTTATGTTATAAATTGTAGCTGTCTGTATTGAATTATCATTGGTATATTCCTTGCTTTAGTTATGCTCAGTGTATAGCAAGGCTGACTATACACGTCTACTGCAGCGGTGAGCTGATGGATTGTCACTGACAGAGTGAGCCGCACTGTGTGAATGGCACAGCTGAGTCTGCAGTGCGACCGTTCATGAGCTTAGCAGAGTGAAGTTGTCCAGTTACCAAAAATGATTTTTTTTTTTCTGATAAATCTTGCTAATATGTGCCCCTCAACACATCTATTATGTTTTTTCAGCAAAATTACCTTTTATTGTGCACTAGCAGCACATGCTCATTGCTGGCTCCAGCTCTGATGGGGTTAATCTCTCCTCTGACTTCCTGTGTTCAGTTCCTACAAGCCCCACAATTCTTTGTGGCTCTAGGGCGGTGTCTAGCTTATCTAACACACCCACTATGTCTAATACACCCACTCTGCTCTCCGACCAAACCCTCCTCCCTGCCTCTTCCCAGTGGATGCCCAGAGAGAAATCACAGATACAGCAGCTCTGCACAGCCAGGGGAAGAAAGTGTGTGTGCGTATAGTGTGAGTGTGTTTGTGAGTGTTTGTGTGTGTGTGTGTGAGTGTGTGAGTGTGTGTGTGTGTGTGTACAGAAATTATGATTATTAGTCTGCGCAACATGTGAAAAAAATAATTGGGGAAAAAAAAGTGCCGGGGTGATGAGATTGCTTTTTTTCCCTCTTGCCTAGTCTGTGTGTCGTCCGTATCATCCGCAAACCGCATATGACCGGATCCTGTGGATTAAATGTGCAGCGCATGCAACCGTTATTTTACCGGATCCTTTTGCAGCGGGACACAGAATTTATCGTCCGGCGCTGGAGTCAGCTGACTCCTGATCTCACAGCCCGCACACGCTGCAATGGCTGCAGGTGGGCTCATTCACATGACCGTTCCGTGTGTCCTGGTCAGTTCCTGTTTTTTTGCGGCCCCTTCCATGTGACTTCCGTCGGGTGCCCGTGCAGTCAGTGTCACGCTCCAGCCCCAGCCCCACGGCTGCCCGCTCAGCAGTGTTAGCAGCGGCCCACACTGCAGTGTCAGCAGCCACGGGGATGACCAGCGCTACCGTCAAGAGGTTAGTAATTTCATTACCTACGGTGATGAAGTCCTGCCCTCCTGACGTCAGCGGTCGTCACTGCCTTCTATGCCCGCCGCTTGTCACATCACCTCTCGCTGTCGACCCAATACTGTGACTAGTGGTGACGTCACGGGCGGCTTGCGATACTTGGTTTGTGAAGGCGGCGGTCATTGAACTCAGTGACAGCACTGTGCTGAGCTTAGAATATGCAGGGGGTAAGACATTATATATGTATTTCTTATCTATCTATCTATCTATCTATACATTCATTCATTCATCCCTCTATCCCTCTGTCTCTATATCTATCTATTCATCTCTATATCTACTCATCTATTTATCTTTCTTGCTGCTTCCGTTTTTTGCGGTCCGCAAAAAAAACGGAAGGCACGCAGATGTCACACGGATGCCACTAGGATGCATCCATGAAAAAAAGGACCGTTTTTTGTGGCCCGCAAAAACGGAACGGTCATGTGAATGTAGCCTTAACAGCAGTCGCTGCCTGCTGCCGGTCACATGTGACCGTGTGCGGGCTGTGTGTACAGGAATTCAGCTGAGTTCAGATCAGCTGACTCAAGTGTCGGCCGATCAGGCTGGGGCCACATGGGGATTACTGCGATCCCCTCGCATTACACTCGGCTCACGCTCAGTACAGCAGAGCTGAGTGTCATGCGTGTGTCCCTGCGACTGAGGTCCGACTCTGCGAGCAGACCTCAGCTGCGGGGGGCGGTCCGGCACTCGAGGGGTGGGCCAGCACTGAGGAGGGGTGGGAGGGATTTCTCTCCATCTCTCCTTCGTAGTCCACCGATGTACCGCAAGTGCAGTGCGATTTTTCTCTCACCACATACACTTGAATGGGTAAAAGAGAGAGTCTTGCATTACAGTTGTAGCATGCTGCGATTGTTTTCTCGGTCCAATTAGGGCTGAGAAAATAATCGCTCATGTGTGCTGACACACAGGCTAATATTGGTCCGAGTGGAATGTGATGTTTGATCGCACTCCACTCGCACTGTTTTTCTCGCCGTGTGGCTTAGACCTTACTTGTTCTATGTCCCCCTGCATCCATCACAGCGTGTGCAGGCTGGAGTTCAGCTGAGTTCAGATCAGCTGACTCCACTGCTGGACTGAACTCCGCTGACCTCACAGCCCGTACACGCTACGATGGATGCAGGGGGACACAGAACAAGTAATCGGCCGACACTGGAGTCATCTGATTACTTGGGATGAATTGAGCAGTAAAATGTTCTGGTGCTCGATGGGCGAAGCCCATGTCGATTTTTTTTTTTAAAAATTCATTAAAAATAAAAAAAAAATCCCGCTGCATTTTCTATTGTTAAGGGTAACCCAAGCAGCTACTGGCTGCTAACCCCAGCTGCTTGGTGTTACTTTCACTGGCAATAGAAATCTAGGGAAGCATTTTTTTTTTATAAAGGTTTTTGCCTGAAAACTTTTTTAAAAAAATGAAGTGGGCTTCGCCATATTTTTGTATGCTAGCCAGGTACAGCAGGCAGCTACGGGCTGCCCCCAACCCCCAGCTGCCTATTTGTACCCGGCTGGAAACCAAAAATATAGAGAAGCCCTTTTTTTTTTTTATTTCATGAATTTCATGAAATAATTTAAAAAAAAAAATGACATGGGCTTCGCCGAATTTTTGAGTCCAGCCAGGTACAACTATGCAGCTGGGGATTGGAATCCGCAGTGAAGGGTGCCCAAACTTTCTGGGCCCCCCGCTGCGAATTGCAGTCCACAGCCGCCCCAGGAAATGGCGCTTTCATAGAAGCGCCATCTTCTGGCGCTGTATCCAACTCTTCCAGTGGCCCTGGTGGCAGGTGGCACGCTGGGTAATAAGGGGTTAATACCAGCTATGTTTTACCAGCTGGTATAAAGCCAGAGATTCTTAATGTCAGGCCAAGTTTTACCTGGCCATTAAGAATCTCCAATAAAGGGTTTAAAAAAAAAAAAAGACCACACAGAGAAAAAAACTTTATTAGAAATAAATACACAGACACAGTAGGGACTCCATGTTTATTACTCCCTCTCACCCCTCCACGATGGAGAGATTTCTGTACTGACCATGCCAGGAGAGAGCGAGGGAAAAGAGAGAGAGAGCGAGGGGGGAGGAAAAGAGAGCGAGGGGGGGGAAAGAGAGCGAGGGGGGAGGAAAAGACAGCGAGGCGGGGGAGGAAAAGAGAGCGAGGCGGGGAGGAAAAGAGAGCGAGGGGGGAGGAAAAGAGAGCGAGGGGGGAGGAAAAGAGAGCGAGGGGGAGGAAAAGAGAGCGAGGGGGGAGGAAAAGAGAGCGAGGGGGGAGGAAAAGAGAGCGAGGGGGGGAGGAAAAGAGAGCGAGGGGGTGGAGGAAAAGAGAGCGAGGGGGGGGGAAAGAGAGCGAGGGGGGGAGGAAAAGAGAGCGAGGTGGGGGAGAGAGCGAGAGGGGGGGAAGAGAGCGAGGGGGGGAAGAGAGCGAGGGGGGGGAGAGCGAGGGGGGGAAGAGAGTGAGGGGGGAAGAGAGTGAGGGGGGGAAGAGAGCAAGGGGGGGAAGAGAGCGAGGGGGGAAGAGAGCGAGGGGGGGAAGAGAGCAAGAGGGGGGAGAGAGCGAGGGGAGGGGGAAGAGAGCGAGGGGGGGTTAGAGAGCGAGGGAAGAGAGGGGAGAGGAGAGAGGGATAAGAGGGGGGCAGAGAAGAGTGGGGGGAGAGAAGAGAGTGGGGAAAGAAGGGGGGGGCAGAGGTGCTCTGTCACCAACTGTCTCCACTCTGTGACTTGTGGTGCAGGTGACAGAGTGCAGACAGTTGGTCCCATGCAGCAGGACAGATGGCAGAGCACAGCGGTGACATGCCTGTCAGTGTCTTGCTGCGTCCTGCAGTGCTGCTGGGAGGAGCAGATGATCACACTGCCCGACGCCGGCCGCTCTCCTGACATCGCAGCAGAGCGGGCGGGTGGACAGTGTGACAGTGTGATCACATACTTACGTGCAGGGGGGGATTCAGCTGAAGAACACACCCCCCCCCTGTACTGCACACTGGCGCCCCGTGCCTCACCATCTGCAGGACGCCGGCTCCACACTGACGTCCTCCGGATCCTCCCCTCGATACTGGGCTGTGATGTTCGGTAGTCACCGCCCACAGCCCTGTCACTCAATCTGAGTGGTTCCAGCCTCCTCTGACGTACCCGTCTTGTTTGAGAGCCCGGAAATGCCGGGACTTCAGAGGATGCTGGCGGCCACAGCTCCAGGGGGTCATGTGACCGGCACTGAGCGTGCAGGATAGCGCCGCTCAGTGCCAGAACTGGAAACAGAAGCCAATGGAGAAAACGCCTAGAAAGGTAAGTAGAACTCCTACAGAAAATCAAAAAAATGGGTGAACCACCCCTTTAATACTACGGACATTGGGAATTAAACCTCAAACTTTTTGAGGGACAAAGACATGCCCTGCAGCTGGTGAACACCCTAGTCGGTACAGAAAGGACTGTATATGTGACGCCCTGGGCAAGCCAGGGGTCACAGGTCATGCACCATCACACCCTACATCCCAGTTAGGAACACCAAAGCTAAACAAAATCCTTGTTGCCTTCCTCCAGAGGCTGGGGTTCAGACCAGGGGGGTGGGCCAGGCGGTTGGCTCCGCCCACCGAGGAGGACACAGCTCTGGAGGCGGGAAAAACCAGCAGATAAGCTTGGGAGGGAGAGGAGTAAACAGCTAAGATGAGCTAAGGAAGTGAAAGGAGTGAAGTGAAGTGGAAGTGGTAAAGGAGGAGTAGGAGAAGCTGAAGGAAAGTGAGAACAGTTACAGAAGGAAAGCTTGAAGTGTGTCCAGCTGTGTGCAGGACGGAGTCAGCAAGGTCAGCAACAGTGGTGATTGTCTGAAGGGGTGACCGTTTGGAAGTTCCTGGAAGGGCCGCGGACGGGTAGTGACCCGGCGGTCTGGAGCAGCGTACCAAAGGACAGTCAGCACCAGGGCAGGGGCCTCTCGGACCCCGGCAAGGCTAGGAGTCGCCAAATTTGCCAAATCCGTCAGTGAAGGGGACATAGATCCCCCAACAACCAAGTCCCAATTGAAGGCAACAGCCCAACCTGTACAACAGAGACACCGCCACCGCCAGGGCACCAGTTTCTGAGGGCCAGCACCTGCGGGCAAAGAGTAGAGCTCCTCCGGCCCAGCTTGAAGCCGGGGAGCGGGTTACCGGTGGGAACCCATCGCGACCAACAGACAACATTAGGTGCAAGGAAAAGGGACATCACCACTACCGACTGGGTGAGCAAGTGCAGCCGTCCGTGGGACCGGACCAACCAGCCGTTTGTTTACCAAGAACTGTGTCACTGTCTCAGGCTGAGTGAGTACCACAGTGCCGCAAGGCACAGCGCTGCCTCCGCGTCCCTGCGCCCACCAGGCCCTGCACCCTGCGTCTTCACCGGGCCCCGGGGATCACCAACCCCTACCCACGGAGGGGCAACACAACACCTGGCTGCTCCGCATCACCATCCCCGGGAGCCCCATATTGAGCAGCGGTGGTGCTACAAATCACCACAACCGTGGGTGGCGTCACGGACATTATCCCCAACACCCCAAATCCCCCCTTTCACTCACGGGCGAGGAGCACCGCTCGAGAAACCCCCGGGATCCGGCCCACAGCTCGAGCCACCACTGAGCAGCGGCAGCCGCCGGACCCGAGCAGAAGGCGGTGAGCGCGGTGTGCTGACACCCTCCTCCCCGCCCGCGACAACTTGGCGTCACGAACAGGATCCTACCGCTCTGCCGTCTGGTAGAGGTGCGCCTTGTGACCGCCGGAGGTATCCGGCTTGAAAATTTCAAAAGCCGCCATCTTTGGCGGCGAAAAGTTCCCCGCTCGAGCGTCTTCTCGAGTAGCAGAGGCGCGAAGGCCAAGACCCCACCCCGAGTGAGGAGGGGCCGGAAAGAGCTAAGGGGGGACGCGATGGCGGCTGGCTGCATGTAGCTGCAGCTATAAAAGCAGGGACGCCAGGACTCTGCGGACATCCCGTTCCTTGGAAGAAGAAGTCACCATGTAGATGCCGTCCCGCGACACCGTAGCCCCCCGCGCCTGGAACCGCGGCGTGGGTGGAGATCCGGACCGCGCAGCTCTACCAGCGGCTGCAGGTGAAGATGCAGCTCCTCATGGAGGAGTGGGAGGCCGACATGGTGGACGTTGTAGCCACCGTGCGGAGACGCGAGGAGGAAGCGGAGAAAGGGAGGAGGAGGGTGAGTGACCCACGTCCCGATGCCCTGGAAGGGTCGGTCATCGCGGCTGCGGGGCCCGGTCCAAGCCCTCTCCCCTTCGCTGCCTCCCTCGCCACCCGTCCCGGAGGCCGTGACCCCGCCATTAGGCCTGCTACCACCGCAACCGGTAGCAGTACCCAGCGTCCCCGCCCAGGCGGGCCAGCCTGTAGCCGGAGCCCGTAGTAAACCGGAGGTGTTGCCGTGGAAGATTCCGAAGGTTGAACCGGAGGCATCCCCTGAAAAGTCCCCCGAGCCGGAGCCGATGACCCGCTCCGAGCCGAAGGCCCAGCAGCGGAAAGCCCCTATGCCCATCCCCCACACCTCGGCTGAGGTAGCGCCGGGTTGTTGCTGTAAGGCAGCGCCCAAGGCCAAGACGCCGCGGGACATGCCGCCCAGATTCCTGACAGTGGGCAATGTCCAGGATGTCCCGCGGGGCCCGACCCGTGCACCGGAGCTCGCAGCAGCGCCGTATTGGGATAGGGAGCCGGTACCGTTGGGCCTGGAGATCGCTGAACGGAAACGGAAAGAAGGCCGAGCTGGTGGCCAGAGCCATCCGGGAGAAAGAGAACCTCCGGCAAGCAACAGCCCGTGTCCGGGGACCGTTGTACGAGGGGCAGGTGAGGCGGTTTGATGTCCGCCGGGGCTACGGGTTCATTTTACGAACCGGGCCTGGAGGCCGAAGTGTTCATAGCCCGGCGGGATATGAATGCCCACCTGCCTGAGGAGCATCCCGGCCGCAATCTGATGCCGGGTGACATCGTGCAATACACCCGGTACTTTGGGGAGCGGGGGTGGTTCGCGCTGGATGCTAAACTAAGGAGGGGCCCAGAGGCCCGAGCGAGCGCAGCACTCCCTCCCTTGGCAGCGGCACCAGAGCTTGAGTATCCGGAGTAGGGCAACAGATGCCCGTTGCACCGTCCCCGTTGGGACCATCAGTAAGACTGAGTTTAAGTTTGTGTTTGAAAGTTGAAAATTGATAAGAAGAAAATGATTACCAAAGTTTCACCTGATTGTCTGTGTGATTTGCAACCGGCCCGGAGCCGGCACCGTTGTCCCCGTGGGGACCGTTTACAAATTGTTTTTTGCATGGGAACTATCCATGGACAAGCCCGTGAACTTGCAGGGCAACCACAGACGTTAGTGGCTTGTAAATATGTTGTTTACCGTTACCGTTTTCCGCAGGCCGCCTCCGGAGAGGCAGATTGGAGGGAGGGCCCGCAGCAGAGCCGGCTGGGGCCCAGCCACCACAGGAACCGGTGGCTACCCTCTGGAGGGGAAGGACAGATCCCGCTCGGGTACCGTGTGCTGGACTGTGGGTCAAGGGGTGCTGCCTGGGTTTTAGGGGGCAGCATTAGGGCCAGGTTACTTGGGTGGGAGAGAGCGGAAACCGTAACCGTAAACCGTTGCAACGTTTAAGAAATGTGCCTCCCGTAAGGGAAGTTATTAAAAATGTATTTATGTTTTATTAACCTTGTTATCCCCTTTTTACAGAAAAATAAAACCGGTGTTGGAACGGCAGCCCGCGGACGGTCTGCATTTTGCTAAGGGGGAATGTGACGCCCTGGGCAAGCCAGGGGTCACAGGTCATGCACCATCACACCCCTACATCCCAGTTAGGAACACCAAAGCTAAACAAAATCCTTGTTGCCTTCCTCCAGAGGCTGGGGTTCAGACCAGGGGGGTGGGCCAGGCGGTTGGCTCCGCCCACCGAGGAGGACACAGCTCTGGAGGCGGGAAAAACCAGCAGATAAGCTTGGGAGGGAGAGGAGTAAACAGCTAAGATGAGCTAAGGAAGTGAAAGGAGTGAAGTGAAGTGGAAGTGGTAAAGGAGGAGTAGGAGAAGCTGAAGGAAAGTGAGAACAGTTACAGAAGGAAAGCTTGAAGTGTGTCCAGCTGTGTGCAGGACGGAGTCAGCAAGGTCAGCAACAGTGGTGATTGTCTGAAGGGGTGACCGTTTGGAAGTTCCTGGAAGGGCCGCGGACGGGTAGTGACCCGGCGGTCTGGAGCAGCGTACCAAAGGACAGTCAGCACCAGGGCAGGAGCCTCTCGGACCCCGGCAAGGCTAGGAGTCGCCAAATTTGCCAAATCCGTCAGTGAAGGGGACGTAGATCCCCCAACAACCAAGTCCCGATTGAAGGCAACAGCCCAACCTGTACAACAGAGACACCGCCACCGCCAGGGCACCAGTTTCTGAGGGCCAGCACCTGCGGGCAAAGAGTAGAGCTCCTCCGGCCCAGCTTGAAGCCGGGGAGCGGGTTACCGGTGGGAACCCATCGCGACCAACAGGACAACATTAGGTGCAAGGAAAAGGGACATCACAACTACCGACTGGGTGAGCAAGTGCAGCCGTCCGTGGGACTGACCAACCAGCCGTTTGTTTACCAAGAACTGTGTCACTGTCTCAGTCTGAGTGAGTACCACAGTGCCGCAAGGCACAGCGCTGCCCCCGCGTCCCTGCGCCCACCAGGCCCTGCACCCTGCGCTCCATCACCGGGCCCCGGGATCACCAACCCCTACCCACGGAGGGGCAACACAACACCTGGCTGCTCCGCATCACCATCCCTGGGAGCCCCATATTGAGCAGCGGTGGTGCTACAAATCACCACAACCCGTGGGGTGGCGTCACGGACATTATCCCAACACCCCAATTCCCCCCCTTTCACTCACGGGCGAGGAGTGCCGCTCGAGAAACCCCCGGGATCCGGCCCACAGCTCGAGCCACCACTGAGCAGCGGCAGCCGCCGGACCCGAGCAGAAGGGGTGAGCGCGGTGTGCTGACACCCTCCTCCCCGCCCGCGACATATACTGTAGGTGAAACAAGGAGAATCATATTACGGCCACACAAATGCACCGTACAGGAGTCACACAAGCCGCAGGTAATGTGAATTAGAGTTATAAGTCATACATTTAGGGGCACATTTTTATGTTGCAAGTGATTGATTGCCGGCAAACATTTTAAGACACGGTATCCACATACTAAGTCAATGTTGGTGAAATTAATGGTTAGTAAATTAATGGTTGGAAGTTAGTTTGTAAAATGCGGGGATTTTTTTAGCCACAATGTAGCAACATAAGGAACTTTTTCATTGTTTATTATTCAATAAAAAATCATGAGGTCTCTGCGGAGGTTTCAAACCATGGGGGAAAGTGGTTCCCAGGTTTGAATATCCACCAGACTTCTCTTTTGCGCAGAAATTTTTCTATGTTGCCCCCTCTGTGCGACTTGTGTATTTTTTCTATACCGTATACCTGTAAGGGGTCAATTTTGCCATAATGTTTATTAATGAAATGTTTTGATAACTGGGAAGTGCCTCTGGAGGTTTTTTTTATGTGTTATGTCATATAAGTGTTCTTTTATGCCTATGTGAAGTTCCCGTTTTGTGCTCCCAATGTATTTTAATTTGCAGGTTGTGCATTCTGCCAAGTAAACTATGTATGTACTTCTGCAATTTATGAAGGTTTTGATGGCATGGCTGCTGCCAGCGTTGTTGTTATTAAAAGATACAGTTTTTTTGGGAGTTAGTGGACATAGTTTTGCATTGTTTTCTCACACATTGGTAAAAACCTTTTAGGGACAACCAGTTAGTGCCTATAAGATTCGATTTTTTGTTATTGATGTCACTTGGGGATAGTTTATCACCCAGGGACGTTGCTCTTTTAGCAACCACTCTGCAATTATTATCGAGAATTTTTTTCGAGACTTTGTCTGCTTTCAATATATTTAAATTGGGGAAAAAGATTTTTCGTATATCTGCAAATTGATTGCTATATTGTAGTGCTAGGGTAATGACTGAATGGCAATCGGTTGATTCTTGGATAAAATCTGGATGGGAGCTTTAGTTGAAATATTTTTTAATTTTGCAATTTTTTGTGCTCTACTGAGCATCCAGTTCTTATAGCCTCTTTTTTTGAGTCTTGAATTAATTGTATTTATTTCAGTTTGTAAAGTTATTTGTGAATTGCAATTTCTATATGCCCGTTGGGTTTCCCCTACTGGTATGGCCTTAATGGTATGTAAGGGGTAATGGCTAGCTGCATGCAGGGCTGTATTTTGCCTTCGTGCACTTTAAGTGGTCGCGCCCCTTAGTGACAACGTAACACTGAGTTTTCGCACACGACATCTGTTTAAGGCAGATCTACTCTGTAAAACACTTGAAAAAGTATCAATGAGAAACGAAGGGCACTGACCCCCCCCCCCCCAATGGGGATCACCACGGGCACATCAAAACATAGCATGAGTATAAAATATTCCCACCACACCGTCCCCACTTATATACTGTGACTGCCCCTAATAAACACCACACTGCCCTCCCTTATAAATTATACCCACCACACCTTCCTCAATTATGAAATATGATCTGCACATTGACCTCACATCATGCTGCCCCCTCCTCACAATGTCCCATGCATGCTGCCCCCTCCTCACAATGTCCCATGCATGCTGCCCCCTCCTCACAGTGTCCCATGCATGCTGCCCCCTCCTCACAATGTCCCATGCATGCTGCCCCCTCCTCACAGTGTCCCATGCATGCTGCCCCCTCCTCACAATGTCCCATGCATGCTGCCCCCTCCTCACAATGTCCCATGCATGCTGCCCCCTCCTCACAATGTCCCATGCATGCTGCCCCCTCCTCACAGTGTCCCATGCATGCTGCCCCCTCCTCACAATGTCCCATGCATGCTGCCCCCTCCTCACAGTGTCCCATGCATGCTGCCCCCTCCTCACAATGTCCCATGCATGCTGCCCCCTCCTCACAGTGTCCCATGCATGCTGCCCCCTCCTCACAATGTCCCATGCATGCTGCCCCTCCTCACAATGTCCCATGCATGCTGCCCCCTCCTCACAGTGTCCCATGCATGCTGCCCCCTCCTCACAGTGTCCCATGCATGCTGCTCCCTCCTCACAAAGTCCCATGCATTCTGCCCCCTCCTCACAGTGTCCCATGCATGCTGCCCCCTCCTCACAATGTCCCATGCATGCTGACCCCTCCTCACAATATCCCATGCATGCTGCCCCCTCCTCACAATGTCCCATGCATGCTGCCCCCTCCTCACAATGTTCCATGCATGCTGCCCCCTCCTCACAATGTCCCATGCATGCTGCCCCCTCCTCCCAATGTCCCATGCATGCTGCCCCTTCCTCACAGTGTCCCATGCATGCTGCCCCCTCCTCACAATGTCCCATGCATGCTGCCCCCTCCTCACAATGTCCCATGCATGCTGCCCCCTCCTCACAATGTCCCATGCATGCTGCCCCCTCCTCACAATGTCCCATGCATGCTGCTCCCTCCTCACAAAGTCCCATGCATTCTGCCCCCTTCTCACAATGTCCCATGCATGCTGCCCTCTCCTCACAATGTCCCATGCATGCTGCCCCCTCCTCACAATGTCCCATGCATGCTGCCCCCTCATCACAATGTCCCATGCATGCTGCCCCCTCCTCACAATGTCCCATGCGTGCTTCCCCCTCCTCACAATGTCCCATGCGTGCTTCCCCCTCCTCACAATGTCCCATGCATGCTTCCCCGTCCTCACAATGTCCCATGCATGCTTCCCCCTCCTCACAGTGTCCCATGCATGCTGCTCCCTCCTCACAGTGTCCCATGCATGCTGCCCCCTCCTCACAATGTCCCATGCATGCTGCCCCCTCCTCACAGTGTCCCATGCATGCTGCTCCCTCCTCACAATGTCCCATGCATGCTGTCCCCCCTCACAATGTCCCATGCATGCTGCCCCTCCTCACAATGTCTCATGCATGCTGCTCCCTCCTCACAGTTTCCCATGCATGCTGTTCCCTCCTCACAATGTCCCATGCATGCTGCCCCCTCCTCACAATGTCCCATGCATGCTTCCCCTCTCCATGAGCTCCTAATGCTGCCTTCCTCTTTTCCATAATGACACCTCCATGCTGCCCCATTCATCATACTAAGACCACCACACTAACGCTTATGCTGAGACACCCCTCCCACACACACACACACACACACACTACCCCACTCTTGATATTGACTCCCCTACATTGCTCCACTCCATACTGAGCCCACACATGCTGCCCCTTCTCCATAATGAGCTCCCAATGCTGCCCCCCTCTCATTCTGAGTCCTTACGCTTCCCCCCCATCGATTTTGTCATTGCACTATCCCTCAACCCTTGTCCTCTGTCTCTAGGATTGGCCCCTCTCTCCCATTCCCCCAGCAGCAGCCGCTCTCCCCCCAGCCCCCCCAGCATCAACCTCTCTCCCCCCAGCGTCCCCCAGCATCAGCCTCTCTCCCCCAGCCTCCCCCAGCTTCAGCCTCTCTCCCCCAGCTTCCCCCAGCATCAGCCTCTCTCCCCCAGCTTCCCCCAGCATCAGCCTCTCTCCCCCAGCTTCCCCCAGCATCAGCCTCGCTTCCCCCAGCATCAGCCTCGCTTCCTCCAGCATCAGCCTCTCTGCCCCCAGCATCAGCCTCACTCCTCCAAGCCTCCCCCAGCATCAGCCCCCCAGCCTTAACCTCCACCCTCCCAGCCTCCTCCAGCATCAGCCTCCCCCCTCCCAGCCTCTCCCAGTATCAGCCTCCCCCAGCATCAGCTTCTCTTCTCCCAGCCTCCCCCAGCATCAGCCTCCCCCAGCATCAGCCTCTCTTCTCCCAGCCTCCCCCAGCATCAGCCTCTCTCCTCCCAGCCTCCCCCAGCATCAGCCTCCCCCTCCCAGCCTCCCCCAGCATCTTCCTCCCCCAGCATCAGCCTCCCCCAGCATCAGCCTCTCTCCTCCCAGCCTCCCCCAGCATCAGCCTCCTTCAGCATCAGCCTCCCTCCTCCCAGCCTCCCCCAGCATCAGCCTCCCCCAGCATCAGCCTCCCCCTCCTAGCCTCCCCCAGCATCAGCCTCTCTCCTCCCAACCTCCCCCAGCGTCAGCCTCCCTCAGCATCAGCCTCTCTCCTCCGAGCCTCCCGCAGCATCAGCCTCTTTCCTCCCAGCCTCCCCCAGCATCAGCCTCTCTCCTCCCAGCCTCTACCAGCATCAGCCTCTCTCCTCCCAGCCTCCCCCAGCATCAGCCTCCCTCCTCCCAGCCTCCCCCAGCATCAGCCTCCCTCCTCCCAGCCTCCCCCAGCATCAGCCTCCCTCCTCCCAGCCTCCCCCAGCATCAGCCTCCCTCCTCCCAGCCTCCCCCAGCATCAGCCTCCCCCAGCATCAGCCTCCCTCCTTCCAGCCTCCCCCAGCATCAGCCTCCCCCCTCCTAGCCTCCCCCAGCATCAGCCTCCCCCCTCCTAGCCTCCCCCAGCATCAGCCTCCCCCAGCATCAGCTTCCCCCCTCCCAGCCTCCCCCAGTATCAGCCTCCCCCCTCCCAGCCTCCCCCAGTATCAGCCTCCCTCCTCCCAGCCTCCCCCAGCACCAGCCTCCCTCCTCCCAGCCTCCCCCAGCATCAGCCTCCCCCAGCATCAGCCTCTCTCCTCCCAGCCTCCCCCAGCATCAGCCTCCCTCAGCATCAGCCTCCCTCCTCCCAGCCTCCCCCAGCGTCAGCCTCCCCCCTCCCAGCCTTCCGCAACATCAGCCTCCCCCAGCATCAGACTCTCTCCTCCCAGCCTCCCCCAGTATCAGCTTCTCTTCCCCAAGTCTCCCCCAGTATCAGCCTCTCTCCTCCCACCCCATACGCAGATCTCCAGTCTGCATTAGAGACACCCCCACGCTCCTTATGAATCTTCAGCTCTGCGAGCACTTACCTGCTCCAGGGCCCGCCGTCATCTTCCTGGCTCACGTGAGTATCCTCTTCTGACACCGGCTTCCATCGCGGCATCCTCTGCGGCGTCCTGCTGTGAGCTCTGCATGTGAAATCCACACAGCATTGGACGCAGCACAGAGGAAGGAGCTGATTGGCGCGCCTGTGACCCCGGAAGTGCAGGCGCCGGCAGTACCGGGGTCAATCAGCTCTCTGTGCCAGGCCGCCACAGTTTGCCTGCATTCGCGTCTTAATTGACGCGGATACAAATAAATAAAGGTGCGCCTCTCCCCCCTCGCCCCTCCGAAGATACAGCAGATTTAATGAATGTGTAAAAAAAAACAAACATTTTTTTTTTTTACTGCTAGAAGGTGCCGCCCCCCTGCATCCTGCCGCCCCAGGCACGGGACCACGGGTGCCTAATGGTAAATACGGCCCTGGCTGCATGCAAGATTGTGTTTCCTGATACTTTTTTTCTGTGGGTGCATGTTTCAATATGCCCATTGTTTGAGCCCGTCATTCGCAAATCGAGGAACTCCACAGTGCGTTGCTGAAATTCCACCTTGCACTTTAGGTTTAGAGGGTTGTTATTTATGTACAGTGCCTACAAGTAGTATTCAACCCCCTGCAGATTTAGCAGGTTTGATAAGATGCAAATAAGTTAGAGCCTGCAAACTTCAAACAAGAGCAGGATTTATTAACAGATGCATAAATCTTACAAACCAACAAATTATGTTGCTCAGTTAATTTTTAATAAATTTTCAACATAAAAGTGTGGGTCAATTATTATTCAACCCCTAGGTTTAATATTTTGTGGAATAACCCTTGTTTGCAATTACAGCTAATAATCGTCTTTTATAAGACCTGATCAGGCCGGCACAGGTCTCTGGAGTTATCTTGGCCCACTCCTCCATGCAGATCTTCTCCAAGTTATCTAGGTTCTTTGGGTGTCTCATGTGGACTTTAATCTTGAGCTCCTTCCACAAGTTTTCAATTGGGTTAAGGTCAGGAGACTGACTAGGCCACTGCAACACCTTGATTTTTTCCCTCTTGAACCAGGCCTTGGTTTTCTTCGTTGTGTGCTTTGGGTCGTTGTCTTGTTGGAAGATGAAATGACGACCCATCTTAAGATCCTTGATGGAGGGGTGGAGGTTCTTGGCCAAAATCTCCAGGTAGGCCGTGCTATCCATCTTCCCATGGATGCGGACTAGATGGCCAGGCCCCTTGGCTGAGAAACAGCCCCACAGCATGATGCTGCCACCACCATGCTTGACTGTAGGGATGGTATTCTTAGGGTCGTATGCAGTGCCATCCAGTCTCCAAACGTCACGTGTGTGGTTGGCACCAAAGATCTCGATCTTAGTCTCATCAGACCAGAGAACCTTGAACCAGTCTGTCTCAGAGTCCTCCAAGTGATCATGAGCAAACTGTAGAGGAGCCTTGACATGACGCTTTGAAAGTAAAGGTACTTTACGGGCTCGTCTGGAACGGAGACCATTGCAGTGGAGTATGTTACTTATGGTATTGACTGAAACCAATGTCCCCACTGCCATGAGATCTTCCCGGAGCTCCTTCCTTGTTGTCCTTGGGTTAGCCTTGACTCTTCGGACAAGCCTGGCCTCGGCACGGGTGGAAACTTTCAAAGGCTTTCCAGGCTGTGGAAGGCTAACAGTAGTTCCATAAGCCTTCCACTTCCGGATGATGCTCCCAACAGTGGAGACAGGTAGGCCCAACTCCTTGGAAAGGGTTTTGTACCCCTTGCCAGCCTTGTGACCCTCCACGATCTTGTCTCTGATGGCCTTGGAATGCTCCTTTGTCTTTCCCATGTTGACCAAGTATGAGTGCTGTTCACAAGTTTGGGGAGGGTCTTAATTACTCAGAAAAGGCTGGAAAAAGAGATAATTAATCCAAACATGTGAAGCTCATTGTTCTTTGTGCCTGAAATACTTCTTAATACTTTAGGGGAACCAAACAGAATTGTGGTGGATTGAGGGGTTGAATAATAAATGACCCTCTGAATAAACTTTTCACAATTTAAAAAAAAAAAAAAGAAATAACATTCTTTTTTGCTGCATTTCACACTTCCAGGCTGATCTACAGTCCAAATGTCACAATGCCAAGTTAATTCCGAATGTGTAAACCTGCTAAATCTGCAGGGGGTTGAATACTACTTGTAGGCACTGTAAGTAGTGAGGTCCGATACGAGAGATCCACCGCCTGCCCACACCAGGAGGACGTCATCGATGAATCTCCCGTACCAGACCACACACTCCACAAATGGATTGTCATCGCTATAGATGTATATCTCTTCCCACCAACTCATAACTAAATTTGCGACTGACGGGGAGTATTTGGCACCCATGGATACTCCAGTTTTTTTAATGAAAAATTTAGAGTCAAATAAGAAATAATTATTTGCCATGAGAAACCTGATGGTTTCTAATATGAACATAATTTTTTCATTGTCAAAATTTGAATATTTCATTAAGTGATGTTGAACTGCCATTACTGCTACTTGCTGGGGTATTGAAGTGTAAAGAGAGATGACATCTGCTGTTATCCAGCCATAACCATTTTGCCATTTGGTGTTATTAATTTCATCCAAGACACTAATAGTGTCTCTAAGATATCCTGGGACACGACGGGCCAGAGGCTGCAACACAGAATCAATCCATTGCCCAAGCCTCTCGCCCGCCGAGCCAATGCCCGACTCTATGGGGGGTGGATTTTCCCCTTTATGCGTTTTAGGTAGCCCATAAAGAATGGGTATTTTAGGGGTGTCAATTTTGAGGTACTCTGCATGTTTTTTACTGTAGCAGTTAAGGGAGGCCCCCTCACTTATCAATTTGTGGATTTTTTTATTGATGGTAGTGGTGGGATCGGTGGCAGCAGGGACATATGTATTGGTGTCTGATAATAAAAGATGCATCCAATTGATATAATCAGCCCTGTCCATTATTACCACCGATCCCCCTTTGTCAGATTTTTTAATAATGATGTTAAGATTTTTTTCTAATTGACGAAGTGCCTCCCTCTGCTGGGCATTCAGGTTACTGAGATTGTTATTTTTACCGGAATCGTACAACAATGTCAGGTCCCTCTCCATGTTTTTTTGAAAGTCTATTATGGCTTCACATCTTTCATTTAATGGATAGAAATCCAAATTAGGAATTCGGACTGCAATATTACTACTGATGGGGGAGTCTAATCTGTGTTGATTACCCAATTCTTCCAATGTTAGTAATGCAAGTTGTTCTTTAAAATTTAGGCGGGCTTTGCACGCTGCGACATCGGTAACAATGTCGCACGTGCAATATCTAGTGAAAGCTGCCGTAGCGATTATTATCGCTACGGCAGTTTCACACGCACATACCTGCCGTGCGACGTCCCTCTGGCCGGCGACCCGCCTCCTTCCTAAGGGGGCGGGTCGTGCGGCGTCACAGCGACGTCACACGGCAGGCGGCCAATTGAAGTGGAGGGGCGGAGATGAGCAGGATGTAAACATCCCGCCCACCTCCGTCCTTCTCATTGCAGCCGGCGGCAGGTAAGGTGAAGTTCCTCGCTCCTGCGGCTTCACACACAGCGATGTGCGCTGCCGCAGGAGCGAGGAACAACATCGCACCTGTCGCTGCACCGGCATTATGGAAATGTCGGAGGCTGCAGCGATGATACGATAACGACGCTTTTGCGCTCGTTCATCGTATCAAAAAGGTTTTACACGTTGCGATATCGACTGCGACGGCGGATGTGCGTCACTTTCGATTTGACCCCACTGACATCGCACGTGCAATGTCGCAACGTGCAAAGCCACCCTAAGATTTACATACACATTTTCATGCTTAACCCTGTCAGTATTTAATTGTGCATTAACTCCCTCGCAGAAATGTTTCTTTACTACAACATTGCAAACAAATTTGTTGATGTCACACAGTGTACCAAACAAGTCAAAATTATTCGTTGGTGCAAAATTTAAACCTAAGGCAAGAAGTGCTCTCTGTGTTTCTGATACATTATATGAGGACAAATTGATGACATCAAAATTCACATTAGAATCTAAAGGCCACTTTACACGCTGCGATATCGGTCCCGATATCACTAGCGTGGGTACCCGCCCCCATATGTTGAGCGACACGGGCAAATCGCTGCCCGTGCCACACATCGCCCAGAGCCGTCACACATACTTACTTGCCCGGTGACGTCGCTGTGACCGGCGAACCGCCTCCTTTCTAAGGGGGCGGTCCGTGCGGCTTCACAGCGATGTCACTGAGCGGCCGCCCAATAGCAGCGGAGGGGCGGAGCTGAGCGGGACGTAACATCCCGCCCACCTCCTTCCTTCCACATAGCGGCCAGGAGGCAGGTAGGGGAGCTTCCTCGTTCCTGCGGCGTCACACGCAGCGATGTATGCTGCCGCAGGAAAGAGGAACAACCTCGTTACTGCTGCAGTAACGATTTTTGAGACTGGACCCCCATGTCACCGATGAGCGATTTTGTACGTTTTTGTAACAATGCAAAATCGCTCATCGGTGTCACACGCAGCAACATCGCTAATGCGGCCGGATGTACGTCACCAATTCCGTGACCCCAACGAGTTCACATTAGCGATGTCGTAGCGTGTAAAGCCCCCTTTAGTCCTTTTGGGACGTAGGGCATAACCTTTTGGATTTATGCTTACTACCTCCTCTTCTACATTTCTTTTGAAGTTTTTCTGTTTTTTTGTAGTAGTTTTTTGAAGGTTGAAATGTTGGTTCGACAGATGATTCATCTGTAGTATATCCCATAGAAGTGTCCAGATCAGAGGAGCCAAATGAGACTTTGGATTTCATTTTGGGAATTTTTAGTATGGAGCGCGGACTTTTCCATCTGTTGGCATTTTCCCATCTGCCCCATTCATACACTTGGTTGGATGAATAGTCGTGTAAGTCCCTATTTAGTTTGCGTATTTTCATGTCCATAATACTTAATTCAATTTTATCGACCGATGCTTGTGTGCGGTTAATGGTTTCCAGATAATCTTCTTCAGAGGTAATGGGTTTCAATGTGGATTTTGCTTCATCCAGATTTGTCTGGGTTTCTTTAAGTGTAATTTCTTCATGTTCAATGATTAAGCCCATAAGTTTCAGGGAACGCAAGGATAGCATATCATTCCATTTAGAGACAAAGCTTTCAGAATAAATTGTATTGGGAATTTTTTTCAGGCGTAAGCCCCTTGGAATAATGGATTTTTCAACATAGTTTTTTAAGGTGGTTACATTCCACCAAATTCTATTTTCTTTTTCTGCTAGTTTTTGCAGTATTTTCACAGATTCATCACTTGGTGTAATAATAGCAGGTGCATTCGTGTCTGTGGCACCAAAAAGTAGTTTTGCTTTATCCAAGCATTGACTACAGCCATTCATGCATGTTTCAATATGCCCAGAATTTATATTTTTAACCTAGTCCAGAAATCTGAAAACTTGTATTATATTTATAAAATAATTCTTATGGAAGCCTTATTTTCAAGCATGTAAGGTGCTCAAGTGACTTAAACACCTGTTTTACCAATTGGTATTTGCATATAAACCCTGTAGCGCCGTCTCTCCAGCATCATGATTAAGGGTGAGTGTTTCACCTGAAACGCGTAGTGCTGGTCATGTCATTCGTTGTATCTGCAATGATGAAATAAAGACCTTGGTTTTCTCTGCCTGAAGAGCTGGACATCCTTTCTTCTTTCATGCCAGTTGCACTGGTAGTGCAATTGGGGTAATAAGGGTTTAATGACAGCTCACAGCTGCCACTTAGCCCTTTATTAGTAATGGGAAGTCTCTATGAGACGCCCCATTACTAATTTGTAAGTGAAAAGAAATAAACCCAAACACCAAAAAATCCTTTATTTCAAATAAATACAAAAAAAAACCCATCTTTCACCAATTTATTAACCTCAAACACCCATGTCTGATTTAATACATATGAGGTCACAGGATGATCCCAGCTCTGCTACATACAAACTGAAATCACAGTGGGTGGGCACAGAGTATGTCCCTATGTTGTGGGATTCAGGCAGAGAATGATTGAGCCGCAGCGATGAGCGGTGATGTCACACAGTTTATCTGTGGTCATAGCTGGAGGTTCCTGCGATACCCCATCTGTGACCGCAGGTAAACTGAACTCAGTGACCTCACCTCACCAGGCAAACAGTCAGACATGCTGTCATACAAGCTGGGGGTGCAGTCTGACTGCAACCAATCACAGACGCCGCGACTGCTGGTGGCCCAGGAAAGCAGTGAATATGTATGAGGGTTAATGAGCGGCCCTAGAAGTAGTGTGACAGCTGCGTGGAGACTGATAAGTATAATGCGCCTGTTCTAATCCCTCTAGCACTTTCTTCCACCTATTTAGAGCTCATGATTTTGGTCCCCATAGATTTATATGGGGATCAGCGTCTGGCCAGAAATCCGGAACTGTTTTTAAAAAGAAAATTAATAAAAATTGCTTGGACCCACTGGATATCTGTGGGTTTGCCCATCACTACTCACAAATAAAGTTTGCATACTATTCGAATTAACAGGGACTTCCAAATATCGGGAAATTTGACCTCAAGTAGATTCTCTATGGATAAATTTGATCATCTCTAGTCCCTTAACATTTAGGTGTAGGTCATATATTGCAATGGTATAATTTTTTATTATTATTATTATTATTATTATTATTAGTAGTAGTAGTAGTAGTAGTAGTATTAGTATTATTGCTATTATTATTAGCTGTAGTACCCGGGCGTTACCCGGGATAGTAACTGTCTCTCTCCCAGTCTCTGTCTGTCTCTGTCTGTCTGTGTGTTTGTATCAGTCTCTCTGTCTGTCTCTCTCTCTAACTCTGTGTCTGTCTGTCTCTCTCTATCTCTGTGTCAGTCTCGTTCCAGGTCTGTCTTGTTCCAGGTCTGTCTCTTTCCCCATCTGTTTCTTTCCCTGTCTGTTTCTTTCCCCATCTGTCTCTTTCCCCATCTGTCTCATTCCCAGTCTGTCTCTTTCCCTGTCTCTTTACTTGTCTCTGTCTCTTTCCCTGTCTCTTTACTTGTCTCTGTCTCTTTCCCTGTCTCTTTACTTGTCTATGTCTCTTTCCCTGTCTCTTTACTTGTCTCTGTCTCGTTCCTTGTCTCTTTCCTTGTCTCTGTCTCTTTCCCGTCTTTCTGTCTCTTTCCCTGTCTCTTAACTTGTCTGTCTCTTTACTTGTCTCTGTCTCTTTCCCTGTCTCTGTATCTTTCCCTGTCAGTGTGTCTCTTTCCCTGTCTGCCTCTGTCTGTCTCTTTCCCTGTCTGCCTGTCTCTTTCCCTGTCTGTCTCTCTGTCTGTCTCTTTCCCTGTCTGCCTGTCTCTTCCCCTGTCTGTCTGTCTTTCTCATTGACTGTCTGTCTCTCTGTCTCTTTCCCTGTCTGTCTGTCTCTGTCTCTCTCTCTATCTATCTGTCTCTCCACCCACATCATATTACCTCACACATAAGCTTCTTATACTATCAATTTATTTTGTTACTATAGCAACCAATCACAGCTCCTATTAACCCCTTCACGACCATGGACGGATCTTTCCGTCATGGATCGTGTCCCGGTAAGCCCCGCCCCCTGCCGCGGGCAGGCGGCGTGGATCGGCACACATATCAGCTGTTTTCAACAGCTGACATGTGTGCCTACATGTTCCGAGTGGAATCGCATTCCACCCGGAACATTAACCCCTTAGATCTCGCTGCCAAAGTCTGGCAGCGAGATCTATATGCGTGCGGCCATGTTTTTTACTTACTGCCGCCCCCTTTCGGACGTCACGTGAGTGATCACGTGACGTTCGGTGGTTGCCATCGTAGCACAGGGTCATGTGATGACGCCTGGTGCTACGAAGTTTCACTTTCATTCTTCCTCGGCACGGAGCAGAGGAAAAAAGAAAGTGACTATTTCTGCTGTTTACAGCGGTCTAGCTGTGATCAGCAGATAGCGATCAGTAATCGGATTGCTGATCGCTATAGCCCCCTAGGGGGACTAGTAAAAAAAGTAAAAAAAAAGTTTTAAAAAATTTAAAAAAAAACAAAAAACCTAAAAGTTCAAATCACCCCCCTTTCCCCCCATTGAAAATGAAAGGGTTAAAAAATAAATAAATATACACATATTTGGTATCGCCGCGTTCAGAAATGCCCGATCTATCAAAATATAAAATCAATTAATCTGATTGGTAAACGGCGTAGTGGCAAAAAAATTCCAAATGCCAAAATTACGTTTTTTGGTCGCCGCAAGTTTTACGCAAAATGCAATAACAGGCGATCAAAACATAGCATCTGCGCAAAAATGCTACCATTAGAAACATCAGCTCGAGACGCAAAAAATAAGCCACCACTGAGCCATAGATCCCAAAAAATAAGAACGCTACGTGTTTCGGAAAATGGCGCAAAACGTGCGCCACTTTTATTGGACAAACTTGTGAATTTTTTTTAACCCCTTAGATACAAGTAAACCTATACATGTTTGGTGTCTACAAACTCGCACCGACCTCAGGTATCATACCCACACATCAGTTTTACCATATAGTGAACACCGTGAATAAAACATCCCAAAAACTATTGTGCCATCACACTTTTTTTGCAATTTTTCCACACTTGGAATTTTTTGCTGCTTTCCAGTACACCATATGGTAAAACTTATGGTTTCATTTAAAAGTTCAACTTGTCCCGCAAAAAACAAGCCCTCATATGGCAAGATTGACGGAAAAATAAAAAAGTTACGGCTCTCGGAAGAAGGGGAGCAAAAAACAAAAACGCAAAAACGGAAAGTGTCCCGGGGCTGAAGGGGTTAATAACCTAATAGCTCACAGCTCCATTGATTTTAATGGAGGCAGGTTTTGGGAGAGTAACTGTAAAGCGTGGGGTTAAATTTTCCCATTAAAACATAGTCTATGACGTTCCCTGAGTCACATGAAGCATCTGTGCAAAATTTTGTGATTGTAAATGCGATGGTGCAGATTCCTTTAGCAGACACACGCACACACACACACACATACATACATACATACACTCAGCTTTATATATTAGATTATTATTATTAATAATTATTATAATAATAACAACAGTAATTTCGGCATATTAAACAGCTACAATGTGTCTTTGCTTTTCACTGTAATATATAGAGAAGTACTGATGTAGATAGAGAGACCTGAATTAGCAAATCAGTTACAAGGAATTTAGTGATGAGATAGACAAAGTTGGTTAAAAGTCACACCCAAGAGTTCAGGGAGTATAAAAATGCTAAACTCCACTGTCCGTGACCACATCTGCTAGAAGTACAGATGGTATAAGATACAAGTAAAATATATCTTTGTACCGTGTTAGCCAGTAGAGATAAAAAAATTGTTTAAAAGAACAGAGAGTCCTCAGTGGTTGATACCTTTTAATGGCTAACTGAAAAGATGGTAATAATTGCAAGCTTTCGAGACTACTCAGGTCTCTTCATCAGGCATGGTATAACACAAAATCTGAAGAGTCACATATTTATACACAACAGGACTTAGAATAGTGCAGTAAAAAAAAAAAAAAAAAAAAAAAAAAAAAAAAAAAAAAAAAAAAAAAAAAAAATTCTAAGTCCTGTTGTGTATAAATATGTGACTCTTCAGATTTTGTGTTATACCATGCCTGATGAAGAGACCTGAGTAGTCTCGAAAGCTTGCAATTATTACCATCTTTTCAGTTAGCCATTAAAAGGTATCAACCACTGAGGACTCTCTGTTCTTTTAAACAATTTTTTTAGATGGTATAAGAAGAAGACAATGGCAAACACCCAACCAGGTACAGTAGAGGAGTTCTATGTGTTCGTGACTCATTGGCAGACAACCATATGATGCCATTTTCATTTTTTGCATTAATAATAAGTAACCATAGGAAGAGCGCGCTATTATATGTGCAATGTATATGTTACTATATATTGTTCAAATGTATATATATAATCCCAACATACTTGGACGTGGATTTGCATATGATCAGAAATCTGTTATGTATGTAGTTTCATAGTTTCATAGTTTTTAAGGTTGAAGGGAGACTCTAAGTCTATCTAGTTCAACCTGTAGCCTAACATGTTGATCCAGAGGAAGGCAAAAAAAACCCCAATGTGTCAAATAAGCTCCAATGGGGAAAAAAATTCCTTCCTGACTCCACATACGGCAATCAGACTAGTTCCCTGGATCAACACCCTGTCATAAAATCTAATACACATAACTGGTAATATTATATTTTTCAAGAAATGCATTCAGGTTCTGCTTAAATTTTACTAGTGAATCCCTCATTACAACATCATACGGCAGAGAGTTCCATAGTCTCACTGCTCGTACAGTAAAGAATCCTCATCTGTGATTATGATTAAACATTCTTTCCTCAAGACGTAGCGGATGCCCCCGTGTTCCAGTCGCAGGCCTAGGTGTAAAGAGATCTTTGGAAAGGTCTCTTGTACTGTCCCCTCATATATTTATACATTGTGATTAGATCCCCCTAAGCCTTTGTTTTTCCTAACTAACTAACCCCAAGTTTAATAACCTGTCTTGGTATTGCAGCCCCCCCCATTCCTCTAATAATCTTGGTCGCTCTTCTATCTACCTGTAAGATTATGCTATTTATAACCTTCTATACTTTTGCTAACAAGAAAAGCATCCATTCCTCTCTTACATTCATTCAGTGAGTGGCCATCACCACTTCCTCAGGAAGAGAGTTCCAGAGCCTCACTGCTCTTACCGTGAAGAACCCTCTTCTATGCTGATGTAGGAATTTTCTTTCCTCCAATCGAAAAGAATGCCCCCTTGTTCTTGTCATAGTCCTTGGTACAAACAGATCATGGGAGAGATCTCTATATAGCCCTCTGATATATTTGTACATATTTATTAGGTCTCCCCTAAGTCTTCTCTTTTCTAGAGTAAATAGACCTAATTTTGATAACCTTTCCGTGTATTGTAATGCACCCATTCCATTTATTATTTTAGTAGCCCGCCTCTGAACCCTTTCAAGTTCAGTAATGTCTTTCTTCAGCACCGGCGCCCAAAATTGCACACAATACTCCAAGTGTGGTCTGACTAGTGATTTGTACAGAGGGAGAATGATGTTTTCATCTCGTGCCCCCAGACCTCTTCTAATGCATCCCATCACCCTATTTGCTTTGGTGGCTGCTGCCTGACACTGGGCACTCCAATTTAGATTCTTATTCACTAAGATGCCTAAGTCTTTTTCCATGTCTGATTTCCCCAGCGGTTTCCCATTTAGTAAGTAATCGTAGCATCTGTTTCTCCTTCCCACATGCATAACCTTACACTTATCTGTGTTAAACCTCATTTGCCATTTTTCAGCCCAATTCTCCAATTTACTCAAATCCATCTGTAGTTGCAAACTGTCCTCCTTTGTGTTAACTACCTTACATAGTTTTGTATCATCTGCAAATACTGATATTTTACTCTGTAAACCATCCACCAGATCATTAATAAATATATTAAATAGTAGGGGGCCCAATACAGACCCCTGTGGCACCCCACTAGTAACCCTGGCCCAATCTGAGTATGCGCCATTAATAACCACTCTTTGTTTTCTACCACTAAGCCAGCTACCTACCCATCTACACACATTTTCCCCGAGCCCAAGCTTTCTCATTTTACTTAGCAGTCTTTTATGTGGGACAGTGTCAAATGCTTTACCGAAGTCGAGATAAATGACATCCAATGATTCTCCTCGGTCCATGTGAGAGCTTACATCCTCATAGAAGCTGATCAGGTTAGTTTGACAGGAGCGATCCTTCATAAATCCATGTTGATATGGAGTTAAACAGTTATTAACATTGAGACATTCCATAATAGTATCCCTTAAAAACCCTTCAAACATTTTACCCACAACAGATGTTAAGCTTACCGGCCTATAGTTTCCAGGTTCCCTTTTGCACCCTTTTTTGAATATTGGTACCACATTTGCTAGCCGCCAATCCAGTGGAACAGACCCAGTTTCTATAGAGTCTTTAAATAAAAGGAATAGAGGCCTGTCTATCACATTACTTAACTCCCTTAATACCCGAGGGTGAATGCCATCAGGGCCTGGTGATTTGTCAATTTTAATGTTACTAAGTCGGTTCTGCACTTCTTCCTGGGTTAGGCAGGTCATACTTAATGGGGCATTTACATGATCACTCTGCATTTCCCCTGGCATATGCTTTTCCTGTGTGAAAACAGTTGAGAAAAAAGTATTTAAAACATTTGCTTTTCCCACATCGCTTTCTATGATTTTACCCTCATTATTCTTTAAAGGGCCAACACCATCAATTTTAATCTTTTTTCTGTTTATATAATTAAAGAATAGTTTGGGATTTGCTTTGCTTTCATTAGCAATGAGTCTCTCAGTTTCTATTTTTGCTAAATATATTTGTTTTTTACACATTTTATTTTTTTCTCTATATATTTTTAATGCTTCCTCGCTGCCTTCTTGTTTTAGCTTTTTAAATGCCTTTTTCTTATTATTCATTGCCCCTTTTACATCCTTATTTAGCCACATTGGTTTTCTCCTGTTCCTAGCCCTCTTATTTCTGTATGGTATGGCTAGCCCGCAGTGGGTGTTTAATACCGATTTAAAAATTTCCCAATTATTTTCTGTGCTCCCATTTTTGAGGACATTGTCCCAATCAATTTGGCGAAGGTCTTCTCTAAGCTGATCAAACTTTGCTTTGCTGAAATTCAGCGTTTTTGTAACCCCCCTCCAAGGCACCTTACTAAAGGACAAGTGGAATTGTATTATATTGTGGTCACTATTCCCTAGGTGCCCATCCACTCGTACGTCTGTTATTCTATCTGGCCTGTTGCTTAAAATTAAGTCCAGAAGGGCTGCCCCTCTAGTTGGGCCCGGCACAAGTTGGGACAGATAATTATCCTTAGTTACTGACAGAAACCGGTTTCCTTTCTGAGATACGCAGGTTTCAGTTTCCCAGTCTATATCGGGGTAGTTGAAGTCCCCCATAATAATCACCTCATTGTGATTTGCTGCTTTGTCTATTTGTTTCAATAATATATTTTCAGTAGTTTCTGTTATATTTGGTGGCTTATAACAAACCCCTATGAGGATTTTATTAGTTTTCCCTCCTTGTATCTCCACCCATAGAGACTCCACCTCTTCATTTCCCTCTTGAATATCTTCTCTTAGTCTGGGCTTTAAACTGGACTTTATATATAGACAGACTCCACCCCCTGGACTTTATATATAGACAGACTCCACCCCCTTTCCTTTTTTTACGATCCCTCCTAAACAATTCATATCCTTGCAGGTTAGCCGCCCAGTCATAACTATCATCTAACCATGTCTCAGTTATTCCTACTATGTCGTATTTCTCCTCATACATTACCAGCTCCAGTTCCTCCATCTTATTGGTCAGGCTTCTTGCATTGGTCAGCATGCAGGAAAGAAGTTTTGCTCCCCTTTTCTTAGCTTCCTTCTGATTACCCTGTCTTGGGTCCTCTTTACGGCATCTAGTATCCTTGATTAGTTTGTCCTTCTGTTGCATGTTCTTGTCTGCTGTTTTTTCTCCCATCCCCTCTTCTTCTAGTTTAAAGCCCTCCTGATGAGTGTGGCAAGCCTTCTGGCGAACGTGTGTTTCCCAGGTTTTGTGAGGTGTATCCCGTCTCTTGCGAGAAGTCCATCGTAGAGGTAATTCACTCCATGGTCCAAGAATCCAAATCCTTGCTGCCTGCACCACCGTCGTAGCCAGTTGTTCAAATCTAGTATCCTATTCCATCTTCTGACACCATGTAAAGGTGCTCGGTTACATTCCATACATTTTTTGGGTTTTTGTTGATTATCCACTTAAGTGCTGGGCTCTTTTCCTCTTTGTTGACCAGACGCGTTACGTGGAGGTTTAACAGGTATAACATCTTGGCCATGACTAAGGTTATAGAAAAACAAACTGTTTGTCACGATTCCTCTGTGCAGAGCATCTTGCACATTAGGAGATGCTCTGCTGTGTTTTCCTGGGCTATTGGCTGGCAGGTTGATTGACAGCACTGGCTTCCATGCTGGTGGTGGAAGGTGCTAATAACTCAGGTGTTCCATCTTCTGGGGAATTGCTCGGCTTCTTTAGTGAGCATGCTCTCACAGAACCTTGCTAGTCGAACATTCTGGTTCTGCTGTTGTGCTGTTGGCCTGAGTTACTGCCGGTGTTCTGATCTTGGTTTCCTGACCCCAGACTGTTGATTGACTCCTCTCTGCCCGCTCCCGGTTCTTGTCATGACCTCCTGGCTTTTGACCTTGGACCGTTACCTGACCATTTCCCAGTTTAATCCCTGAATCATTACATGCCTTCCCGGGATTTTGACCCACGAATCGTGACCTGACAATGTCTCTGTGTACTCCCTGTGCCCATATGTTTCCTCCTGTTACCAGACCCTGGCTTTCCTGACTACTCTATCTTTTGTACTACCTGTAAGTAGTGACTAGCATCACACTGTTACTTTTCTCGTCACTTGGATAGTGAATCTAAGGCTGCAACTTGTTCTGGGGCTAAAGCTGAATTCGGATGACCTGGAAGCGTGATCCAAGTACGGGCCATGATTTAGGGGTTTCTTAGGTATTCATGAGATGGTTGAGCTTGGGTCAAGGATCTGTCCAGAAATCTCGATCCTTACTTATCTAGGGATATATGGACGTCTGGATTCAGCCTTGGGATTTCATTGGTTTGCTCCTTTAACTCCAGGAGATGTGGACAGTTCTGCAGTTAGGTCCCTCTTTTGCTCTTTATTGACCAGACACATTGCATGCGGGTTTAACAGGTATAACATCTTGACCATAACTAAGGTTAGAACTAACAGAGTTAAATAGATGGGTAGAGTGCTCAAAAAGGGACTAACATGTAATCTCAACCCTATTTTAAAATGTGCAATTTTTATTAATATTCATTCAAATGTACCCACAAACAGACACACAAACATATAGATGAGAATGGATCACGTTATCCTTGTAAATAACCAAGGAGTTTTATATACACACTCACTTTAGGAAAGGGAAGGGAAACTAATATAGCCCTATAAGGGTAGTGTACCCCTACCTAACAACGGAGGGTATAACAGCATAAGTTACCGGGCGCCCCCGTTCCACGTCGGCTCTCCCTTTCCCTGACCCTGATATAGGGATGGGATGGAAAGCCGTTTCTCCTCTCCCTTCAGAGGTTCATCAGGAGGCTAAGGGGAGACGGCAGCGGGTCCTGTTCAGTAACAATCCATGGCTGTAAGCGACTTACAGCCATGGATTGTTACTGAACAGGACCTGCTGCCGTCTCCCCTTAGCCTCGTGATGAACCTCTGAAGGGAGAGGAGAAACGCGTTGAGGCCTGGCAGGCCTGGATTCCTAATTCTCAGGGAAGTAATTCATCTTTTCTCCCTTTTATACTATATTATATAGAATATGATTGGAGCAACCTTTTCTATTTTGCAGTAATTTGCAGGGGTGTTTGTATCCCATTTTTCTTTAAGCTCCTGGGGTATAATGGGGAAATTATCTGAGCCCCTTGTGATATGACTCTAGGTGACTGTAATATACTTTTGGGGTATACCACCCTGTAACATATGTGGTTGTAAATAACTCTTATGGATCACTACCTTGCATAAAGATAATTTATTAGGAATAGAAGTCTATACGTCTTGTACAGTGCTAGTATCATGAATAGGAATTCCTGGTTATAGATCAGTAAATTGATACCTTCTTGATCTAAGAAAAACAATACAGGGAGGAATATTACCATTTGGGAACTCATATATATTGTACTGTGCAGGCACCACTATAGGGCTTTCCATCCCATCCCTATATCAGGGGTCAGGGAGAGGGAGAGCCGACGTGGAACGGGGGCGCCCGGTATCTTATGGTGTCATACCCTCCATTGTATCCCTATACACTACCCTTATAGGGCTATATTAGTTTCCCTTCCCTTTCCTAAAGTGAGTGTGTATATAAAGCTCTTTGGTTATTTACAAGGATAACGTGATCCATTCTCATTTATATGTTTGTGTGTCTGTTTGTGGGTACATTTTAATGAATATTAATAAAAATTGCACATTTTAAAATAGGGTTGAGATTACATGTTAGTCCCCATAACTAAGGTTATAGAAAAACAAACGGTTACTTCTCTCGTCACTTGGATAGTGGATTATGTGGCTGCAACCAGTTCTGGGGCTTAGGCTGAATTCAGATGACCTGGAAATGTGATCCAAGTATGGACTGTGATTTTTGGGTTTCTTAGGCATATACGAGATAGTTGAGTTTGGGTCAAGGATCTGTCCAAACATCTCAGTCCTTACTTATCCAGTGATATATGGACATCTGGATTCAGCCTTGGGATTTTGTTGGTTTACTCTCTTAACTTCAGGAGATGTGGACAGTTCTGTTGTCAGGTCCCTCTTTTCCTTTTTATTGACCAGACGCATTACGTGCGGGTTTAACAAGTATAACATCTCGGCCATGACTAAGGTTATAGAAAAACAAACTGTTACTTTTCTTGTCACTTAGACAGTGGATCTATGAGGTTTCAACCTCTTCTAGGGCTAAGGCTGAATTCGGATGACCTGGAAACATGATTTAAGTACGCACTGTGATTTTTGGGTTTCTTAGGCACATACGAGACAGTTGACTTTGGGTCAAGGATCTGTCCGGAAATCTTGGTCCTTACTTATCCAGTGTTATATGGGCATCTGGATTGAGCCTTGGAATTTCTTTGGTTTACACCCTTAACTCCGGTGAGGAGATGTGGACAGTTCTGTAGCTAGATCCCTTTTTTCTTCTTTATTGACCAGACATGTTACGTGCGGGTTTCACAGGTATAACATCTCGGCCATTACTAAGGCTATAGAAAACAAACTGTTACTTCTCTCATCACTTGGATGATGGATCTATGTAGCTGCAACCTGTTCTGGGGCTAACGTTGAATTCAGATGACCTGGAAATGTGATCCAAGTACGGACTGTGATTTTGGGGTTTGTTAGGCGATTGAGTTTGGATCAAGGATCTGTTCTGAAATCTCGGTACTTGCTTATTATCCAGGGATATATGGACGTCTGGATTCAGCCTTGGGATTTCGTTAGTTTACTCCCTTAACTCCAGTGAGAAGATGTGGACAGTTCTGCAGTTCAGTCTTTCTTTTCCTCTTTATTGACCAGACACATTACGTGTGGGTTTAACAGGTATAATATCTTGACCATGACTAAGATTATAGAAAAACAAACTTGGATGGTGTATCTACGTATGTAGCTGCAACGTGTTCTGGGGCTAAGGCTGAATTTGGATGACTTGGAAGCGTGATCCAAGTATGGACCGTAATTTTGGGGTTTCTTAGGTGGTTGAGTTTGGAACAAGGATCTGTCCAGAAATCTCAGTCCTTACTTATACAGTGATATTATATGGATGTCTGGATTCAGCCTTGTGATTTATTTGGTTTACGTCCTTAACTCCAGTAAGGAGATGTAGACAGTTCTGCAGTTGGGTCCTCAGGATAGGCACTAGATGTCACGCAACTACGTATGAGTTTTAGTTTGTCGTTAAGGTCTTTATAGAAGAGTAACATGATCAAATGTCTAAATGACGTGCACAAAGCACCAACTTATTCTACCCTATGAAAAAAAAGTGTAGGCAAGTGTACAATTACATAGTACAAATGGAACAAAACGTAGGGCCATCAAGTTCATCCAAAGGCGTAGAGCAGTGTTCCCAAACTCCAGTCCCCAGGAGCCACCAACAGGTCATGTTTTCAGGATTTCCTTAGCATTGCACAGGTGATAATTTAATTACCTGCACAGGTGATGATTCATGACCTGAACAATACTAAGGAAATCCTGAAAACATGACCTGTTGGTGGCTCCTGAGGACCGGAGTTGGGGAACCCTAGCGTAGAGTATAGTGATGAGTAAATCCTTTGACATACAAATTGGGCAATGCTTTAGAATTTTGCCAGGAAATTTGATTCCATACAGAATCCTAGCGCATAATATTAATAAAAAAACCCTAAATATTATATTCAGTTCACTTGTAACATTTCGCAGCTCTCTGGCCGGTCTTCATCTGGCTGCCTCCAGCTCTGGTTGCTTCTGGTTTTGTTTCCTTCGCTCTTGTCGCTTCCTGCACTGATTAATTTTTGGGCAACGTACATCATGGCGTTCCTGATATTGTGACATCATGAATCAATAAGTGCGTCCGCTGAGACCTAAAATGAGGAAAGATTAGAAGAAACTGGAGCTGGAGGTGCTGTAGCCAGTGGAAAATTATTTGGGAATCTACGAGAGTAAAACAGAAGGGTAGGGAAGGGACCATACTTTTTAAAAAAAACTTTACCCCTTTCTTAACCCTCCACTTCACAGAAAAATGGCAGCCAACTGGCCACCATTTTACTGGATTTGCGTGAAAGCAAATCACAATTTTTTTTTTCCAAAATCACTAATTTCGGGAAACGAGAAGTATGGACATTTACTCCAACCCCAAATTCAATAATTCTATGAAAAAAAATGAATGGATTTTTATGTGTGATTTTTGTAACCAGATTTTTTGAGACATGGAAGAGCTGATCTCTAATCTGTCCAGAATTATCAATCCTAAAATTGTTTACTCTATGTGCCTATCAAAATTATTGATTGGAAAGGCAAAAGTACATTTACAAGTATTTCTTCGAATTCCCCTTTACAGATCAGCATTTTGACTTATGCATCGAAGACAATAATAGAAATCACCAGACTGATGAAATCACCACAAAGCGTCTAATAGTCAGACGTGGACAAGACTTCAAAATCTGTCTACGGAAGTCAATCAATGGAGTCTCGGAACTGAAGAGAGAAAGTATAATCTTTGTAACTGAGCCAGGTAAGTGTCACGCTGGGTATGGAGAAGTACCAAGTGAACGGTGAAAGGGAAGGGCAACCCTGTGTCTAGGGAGAGGGAAGATGGTGACCCCTGACCAAACCTACTGCAGGTCCCTGGGGTCCCTCACCACCCTAGATAGGTTCCGCACCTATGCGCCGAGCCGGATACCTAACCCTAGATAACCCTAGTGCTGGGCTCTATATAGGGAATGGATGGGATGAGCTCTTCATCAACCCCACTAACACTAGAGAAGACACAAGGAGGACACACATGGGGAAAAATATGAACTACTTATCGTTAGAAGACTTGGGTAGGAGTTCAGCAAGGTATTTAGCAATGATACCACAGAGGAGTACAAGCCACCTGCTTGTAACCAAGGCATGGAGGAACTGAAAAATATCACCACCACCAGTCCATAAAAGGAAGGGATCTTTAGGCATTAAGAGAAATCTGATGACCAACAGTTGGGTGGAAGGCGAGCTCCTGCTGGGTCCAAAAGGGAAAGAGATGAATCCAGCAGGGAAGCTACCTATATCAATTAATACTGACAGCAGGAACCATGGAAAGTTAGGGAGTATTCTGCACAGCCAAACGCTGTGACCTTTTATGGCCAGAAACCACAGGACTGTCTGTCACCAGTGACACACCCATGACACAAAGGCACTACCCTGTTAGTCCAGCACACAAGTCCAAGCGTAGAGATTTCACACAGGAGAACATCATATCTCCACACACACAATGAATCCACTTGGACTATATCAAATTAGATACAATTATTGTGTCTGGTTGTTCAGACTCCACTTTGGATTATTCTTCATCTTAAATATAAAGCCACCACCCTAAGCCAAAGAGACCAATGAAAGCCAAATAACCCTATAGCAGTACCCAGGACATTCTCATATGACTCAGTATAGGTCCATTACTGGTGAGAAGACCATTAAGTGCTTCCCTTTACTGTAGGGGAAAAGCTCACTGGACACAATTCCTGCAGCATTATCAGCCTCTCCAATACTTTGTGCATTTGTCTGTATCAAATGTTTAAAGGCAGATCATTTTTTAATGTATTTAATACAATGCCGCCCATTGTGACCAATGCCGCCCTAGGCAACTGCCTAGTTCTAATTCCAGTTGAGCATCCTATACTTATCTATAGTCTCGTTAGTTATCTTTAGCTGCTTCAATGTATTAAAAACAGGGGCATAAATATAGTAAAGTCACCCAAAAATTCAATCAGCTCACCCTTTCCATGTAGACAGCGCACGGGTCTTGCCGTGCAGCAAAGTCCAGAGGAAACCATAGATATGAAGAAATATCTATGTAATTGCACCCGAGTCTTGAAGCCTAGGAGGCTCAAAAAGTTCGTTTGACCCATACAAAAAGAGCCATGATAATTGGGGGACTTTCTAGAGATGTTGCATCGGGGCCCATGAGATTGACGTTTCGCCAAGGAGCAAAACACGATTTAGGTGAGAATCATAAATTGTGTACATCATATAACACTCTAGACGGGATGGAAGGAGGAGGAAGGTAATATTTTGGAATCTGTAAGGACAACGGCTTTGGGCATCGGTCATCCTACCGTAGCTTTCTTTCCCAATGACAGATCCACTTCATGGGATCTGTCATGGGGAAAGCAAAGTAAAAGCCTGTTAGGGCGGAGGAGAAAAATTGAAAAATGGGAAGATTATATTTTTAGATTTCTATTAATATTGATTGATTTTTTTTATCTTTTAGGAACCCAAAAGCTTCACCAATATGGGAGGAAGAAAGTCTTTGGCTTATCAAGCAGTAACACTAAGAATGACTGGAAGGCATCAGTTCTTCGTGAAGACAAAGCTGTCATACAAATAAATATCTTCCCTCCGTCTGACGCCATCATTGGACTTCACTCCTTAAATTTGCAAATATCTGATGTTCAGCAAACAAGAAACATTAGTCTTGGGGAATTTGTGATACTTTTCAATGCTTGGTGTCCAGGTATTGTTAATATTCTTCATTTATAACTCTTCCTTTGCTAAATCCTCTCTATCAAAAGTATATAAAAAAGCCTTACCTGATAGTCACCACTGAGGAGGAGGTGTTATGGGTTTAGTGATAGTAGTCAGCGCACCTGCCTGCCTTAGGAACCCCATAGGGCACTTTAATTTGCTTAAAGAACAAAATTGAATTGTCTTGAAAAATCTATCAGTGCCTATAAAAGTATGTTTTATTTAGTATATAAAGATTACTACTTAGCACTATTAGTAGAATAGGTACAAATCTGCAGAACGTAATACCAGAGCAGTTGGGATTGGACTTTTGGCATTCCTACTGATTGAATGTGCAGGGGCACAACATAAGTAGCGCAGTTGCATAGTGGCCACGAATGGTACTGCAAGCTCTTTCCCAATCACACATATATGGGAGAGAGCTTGCAGCACCTTTAATGGTAAATTCACAATCTGAGAAGCTGTCTCAATTTTTAGGCTTTCTTGGTGAGGTGGATCCTCCAAAATTAAGGTCCAGTTGGCCACATGAGCCACGGGTGTTGGTGCAGCTGGCAGGTGAGGCACAAGGGAGACAGGTAGCAGAGGCACTGGAGACCGCAGGCAGACAGGAGGCTGGTAACAGGTAGCAGAGGTACTAGAAGTTGCTGGCAGACAGGAGATGTCTTGGAGGCTGCAGACAGGTAGCAGAGGTACTGGAAGCTGCAGGAAGACAGGAGACGTCCTGGAGACCACATACAGGTGACAGAGGTACTGGAAGGCGCAAGAAGAGGGGAGACATCCTGGAGATCCCAGCAGGTGGCAGAGGTATTGGAAGCTGCAGGAAGACAGGAGACATCCTGGAGACCCCATCAGGTGGCAGAAGTACTGGAAGGCACAGCAGGATAGGAGACATCCTGGAGACCCCTAACAGGTGGCGGAGGTACTGGAAGGCGCAAGAAGAGAGGAGACATCCTGGAGATCCCAGTAGGTGGCAGAGGTACTGGAAGGCACAGGAAGATATGAGACATCCTAGAGACCCCAGAGATGTGGCAGAAGTACTGGAATCTACAGGAAGATAGGAGAGACATCCTGGAGACCCCAGACAGGTGGCACAGAGGTACTGGAAGGCACAGGAAGATATGAGACATCCTAGAGACCCCAGAGATGTGGCAGAAGTACTGGAATCTACAGGAAGATAGGAGAGACATCCTGGAGACCCCAGACAGGTGGCACAGGTACTGGAAGGTGCAAGAAGAGAGGAGACATCCTGGAGATCCCAGCAGGTGGCAGAGGTAGTGGAAGGTGCAGGAAGATATGAGATACACCCTGGAGACCCCATACAGATGGTAGAGATACTTGAAGGCGCAGGAAGATAGTAGACATCCTGGAGACCCCAGACAGTGGGCAGAGGTACAGGAAGAGGCAGGAAGATAGGAGACATCATAGAGACCCCAGACAGGTGACAGAGGTACTGGAAGGTGCAGGAAGATAGGAGACATCCTAGAGATCCCAGACAGGTGGCAGAGGTTCTGGAAGGCGCAGGAAAATTGGAGACATCCTGGAGACCCCAGACAGGTGGCAGAGGTTCTGGAAAGTGTAGGAAGATAGGAGACACCGTGGAGACCCCATACAGGTGGCAGAGATACTTGAGGCACCAGAAGATAGGAGACATCCTGGAGATCCCAGACAGTGGGCAGAGGTACAGTAAGGGTCAGGAAGATAGGAGACATCCTGGAGACCCCAGACAGGTAGCAGAGATACTGAAAGGCTCAGGAAGCTAGGAGACATCATAGAGACTCCAGACAGTTGGCAGAGGTACTGGAAGCCACCGGCAGACAGAAGACATCCTGGAGACCGAAGACAGGAAGCAGAGGTTCTAGAAACTACCGATAGGTAGCAAAGGTCCTGGAGACCGCAGACAGGTAGCAAAGATCCGGCAGATTACAGAGGTACTGGAAGCCGCAGGCAGATAAGAGATATTTTTGAAACCTCAGACAGGTCTCAGGAACACTTGGTGGTCTTGGTGAGCCTTATATAGCCCCAGGCAGATGATCATATTGGAGCACGCTGGGCAACCTGCAAAGCCCAATGTGGAGCACAACAAGAGCCGGGTGAGGGGAGCTAAGCCCAGTGTGTAACACCGAATGTAAACGGTCAACACTTTAAAGTACCAGAAAAGCCCTGTGACTGTTCAAACCAAACACAGGATCTTGGTACACCTTTGGAATGTCAAAGCCGATTACTGCACCATGTCAATGTACCGTCACCATGCTTTTCATTGACAGAAGTCAGAGAAGGGTGGAGATGGAGAGAAAACAAATACGTGGGGAGGTGCACTCACTGAACTGTTTGGGCAAGGGCGGGCTGAGTGCCTGTGCTTGGTTTGAACAGTCATTTTATGCTGACAGACTACCCTTGAGTTAATAGCTGCATTTAAGGCCTTGGTAAAGTTTCTGCTCCTGAAATAAACTATAGAAATGTCGAATCTACAAATTAAAATTAGTTTATGATCATTTCTATACGCTGCAATTCACCTAATGATATATTTTATTGTAGAGGACGCCGTTTTCCTGCAAAATCAAGAAGAGAGGAAAGAATATGTGATGAATGAGAACGGTTTCATCTTTGTTGGCAATGCAGAATATATCTCTAAAGTTTCCTGGAACTTTGGACAGGTAAATATCCCCGTTATATCCGGTATGTCATTGCACCATAGACTGGAGGACGTCTGGCCGGTAATGAATTCATTTAACTCCTAAAAGGGTTGTACGGTCTAAATCCAAAAGTCTGCAGTTTCTCTCTATGTGTGGCTCTATGGGACTGCAGACTTGTGAATCCTCACATCGTGTACACTGTGCACTGTGAGGATTCTCCGGGGGCAGAACCAGGTCACATGGCTGCGAGTATATGATATGCAGACCCCCGGCAAGGCTCCGACTAGTTGGGAAAGTGTCTTGAGCGAGGCTTTGCCCCTTTCTATTCTGGCAGGGAGCCACATGACCGCCTTTCCCTGCGCTGACACAGGAGAATCCTGACAGTGCACAGTGTACACGATGTGAGGATTCAGAAGTCTGTAGTTACATAGAGGAACTGCAGACTTATGGATTTAGACTGGACAACCTCTTTAAGGAAATAGCCCCTTTTAGCCTTCAGAATGGCAAGTATTTTATAGAGACGAAGGGTTTCTTGTGTGGTTTTTTTTTCAATTTTCAATATTTTTGGTAATGTATAAGATTTTATTTCTATTAAAAATTTTTTTTAGCAATGTTTAGGGGTAATAGCTATTGTTGCTATAAAGATATTGCTCTGAGGAATCCCACCGATGGGTGCTGTTGATTTACTGGTGCACACAGCGTGAAAAAAAAGAGTCAATGCGCCAAACATGGATGGCCTATGATGGTGGGGAATGCCCGGGAACCCCCTTAGATGCTATAAATCACATGTCATAATGGAGTGCTTTTAAACATTACATTTAAAAGTATAATACACTTCAATGCACAAGCATTACAGTATATTATATAACTTATATAATACATTGCAATGCTTGTGCATTGCAATGTATTACTGTATATTTTTCAATGTAATATAGCAATCATTAATGCTAAAAAAAAGTATAAAGGGAGGAGAAAACCAGCACCACCATGAGGGAAAATGCAAAAAAAAGTCTTACTTTATTGAAATTCCATTAATAGGAATAAAGGATCCAAAATTACATAACATCTGACGCGCTTCATAGCATCGCCAGAAATGTGTCAGATTGTCATGGAATTTTGGATCATTTATTACTTTTAATGGAATTTCAATAAAGTAAGACTTTTTTTAATTTTACCACATGGTAGTGCTGGTTTTCTCCTAATCTTTATACTTTTTTAGCATCAATATTTACTTATATAATACATTGCAATGCTTCTGCATTGTAGTGTATTATACTTGTCAGTGTACTGTTTAAAAGCACTCCATTATGACATGTAATTTTGGTACCCTGTTCATTTTACCACATGGTAGTGCTGGTTTTCTTCTCATCTTTATACTTTTTTTAGCATCAATATTTGCTTATATGGTATAATACACTCCAATGCTTCTGCATTGCAGTGTATTATACTTGTGAGTGTAATGTTATAAAGCACTCCATTATGACATGTGATTTCAGCACCCTGTGCTTTTACCACATGGTAGTGCTGTTTTGTTCCTCATCTTTATACTTTTTTTAGCATCAATATTTGCTTATATAATGCACTGCAGTGCTTCTGCATTGCAGTGTATTATACTTGTCAGTGCAATACTTTAAAGCACTCCATTATGACATGTGATGTTGTCTCCCTTTCCTTCATTGCTATTGGCCACAGCATCTATGGGGGTTCCCAGGAATTCCCCACCCCACCATCACAGGCCGTCCATGTTTGGCGCATTGACTGAACTCTTTAGTTCTATATATAATAATAATAATAATTTTATTCATTTATATAGCGCTATTAATTCCACAGCACTTTACATACATTGGCAACACTGTCCCCATTGAGGCTCACAATCTAGAGAATATAAGGGAATTATTACACACAAATATATGATTTCTTCTTTTTGCAATATTTGGTGTTATCCAGTATCGAATATACATACAGTTAGGTCCAGAAATATTTGGACAGTGACACAATTTTCGCGAGTTGGGCTCTGCATGCCACCACATTGGATTTGAAATGAAACCTCTACAACAGAATTCAAGTGCAGATTGTAACGTTTAATTTGAAGGTTTGAACAAAAATATCTGATAGAAATTGTAGGAATTGTACACATTTCTTTACAAACAATCCACATTTTAGGAGGTCAAAAGTAATTGGACAAATAAACCAAACCCAAACAAAATATTTTTATTTTCAATATTTTGTTGCGAATCCTTTGGAGGCAATCACTGCCTTAAGTCTGGAACCCATGGACATCACCAAACGCTGGGTTTCCTCCTTCTTAATGCTTTGCCAGGCCTTTACAGCCGCAGCCTTCAGGTCTTGCTTGTTTGTGGGTCTTTCCGTCTTAAGTCTGGATTTGAGCAAGTGAAATGCATGCTCAATTGGGTTAAGATCTGGTGAGTGACTTGGCCATTGCAGAATGTTCCACTTTTTTGCACTCATGAACTCCTGGGTAGCTTTGGCTGTATGCTTGGGGTCATTGTCCATCTGTACTATGAAGCGCCGTCCGATCAACTTTGCAGCATTTGGCTGAATCTGGGCTGAAAGTATATCCCGGTACACTTCAGAATTCATCCGGCTACTCTTGTCTGCTGTTATGTCATCAATAAACACAAGTGACCCAGTGCCATTGAAAGCCATGCATGCCCATGCCATCACGTTGCCTCCACCATGTTTTACAGAGGATGTGGTGTGCCTTGGATCATGTGCCGTTCCCTTTCTTCTCCAAACTTTTTTCTTCCCATCATTCTGGTACAGGTTGATCTTTGTCTCATCTGTCCATAGAATACTTTTCCAGAACTGAGCTGGCTTCATGAGGTGTTTTTCAGCAAATTTAACTCTGGCCTGTCTATTTTTGGAATTGATGAATGGTTTGCATCTAGATGTGAACCCTTTGTATTTACTTTCATGGAGTCTTCTCTTTACTGTTGACTTAGAGACAGATACACCTACTTCACTGAGAGTGTTCTGGACTTCAGTTGATGTTGTGAACGGGTTCTTCTTCACCAAAGAAAGTATGCGGCGATCATCCACCACTGTTGTCATCCGTGGACGCCCAGGCCTTTTTGAGTTCCCAAGCTCACCAGTCAATTCCTTTTTTCTCAGAATGTACCCGACTGTTGATTTTGCTACTCCAAGCATGTCTGCTATCTCTCTGATGGATTTTTTCTTTTTTTTCAGCCTCAGGATGTTCTGCTTCACCTCAATTGAGAGTTCCTTAGACCGCATGTTGTCTGGTCACAGCAACAGCTTCCAAATGCAAAACCACACACCTGTAATCAACCCCAGACCTTTTAACTACTTCATTGATTACAGGTTAACGAGGGAGACGCCTTCAGAGTTAATTGCAGCCCTTAGAGTCCCTTGTCCAATTACTTTTGGTCCCTTTAAAAAGAGGAGGCTATGCATTACAGAGCTATGATTCCTAAACCCTTTCTCCGATTTGGATGTGAAAACTCTCATATTGCAGCTGGGAGTGTGCACTTTCAGCCCATATTATATATATAATTGTATTTCTGAACATGTTTTTGTAAACAGCTAAAATAACAAAACTTGTGTCACTGTCCAAATATTTCTGGCCCTGACTGTATACGCACAGACTTATAGTTGCTAAAAATATGTTTTATTCTATTTCTTCTCACCGCAAAATAACAAGTTTGATGAAGATATCGTAGACATTTGCTTGAAGCTTCTAGATGAAAGTTTGGAAAGCCATAAAAATGAACTACAGGACTATACAAAGAGGAACGATCCAGTATATATCAGCAGAGTGCTGAGCGCAATGGTAGGTAATAATCGCTGTGTAAATAATATATCATATCATCTATATATATATAATATATCTATATATAATATTAATATATATATATATATTTTACCATTCATGTGGAAGGTATTAAAATCTGAGAATCTCTGGAAAGGGACAGAAAAGTAGACAAAATAGGGCAATACCGTCTGGTAAAATAAGAGTATAAGCGATGGTAGCGCCACCTGAATGTGTTGTGTGCAGGCACGACACCTAAAAAGCTGCTGCTTCCCTGTAGCTGGAGGAAACGCTTCTTCCAGATGTACAATGGTGGCAAAAATGGAAACTGTCACGTCTAGGTGAAATGAAATGCCTTGGGATTCCAGATCGGTTTTCATTAATACCAACGCGTTTCTGTGCCAGAGCAGAGCATCAGCATCAGCATCAGCACTAGCATTAGCATCAGCACTAGCATCAGCATCAGCATCAGCACTAGCATCAGCATCAGCATTAGCATCAGCATCAGTATTAGCATCAGCATCAGTATTAGCATCAGCATCAGCATGAGCATTAGCATCAGCACTAGCATCAGCATCAGCATCAGCGTCAGCATCAGCACTAGCATCAGCATCAGCACTAGCATCAGCATCAGCATCAGCAATAGCATCAGCACTAGCATCAGCATCAGTATTAGCATCAGCATCAGCATGAGCATTAGCATCAGCACTAGCATCAGCATCAGCGTCAGCATCAGCACTAGCATCAGCATCAGCACTAGCATCAGCATCAGCAATAGCATCAGCAATAGCATCAGCACTAGCATCAGCATCAGCATCAGCATTAGCATCAGCATCAGCATTAGCATCAGCATGAGCATTAGCATCAGCATCAGCATCAGCATTAGCATCAGCACTAGCATCAGCATCAGCATCAGCATTAGCATCAGCACTAGCATCAGCACTAGCATCAGCATCAGCATTAGCATTAGCATCAGCATTAGCATCAGCATCATCAGCATTAGCATCAGCATTAGAATCAGCATTAGCATCAGCATCAGTACTTGCATTAGCAAGAGCATTAACATCAGCATCAGCATTAGCATCAGCCTCAGTACGTGCATCAGCATTACCATCATCATTAGCATCAGCATCAGCATTAGCATTAGCATCAGCATTAGCATCAGCATGAGCATTAGCATCAGCATCAGCACTAGCATCAGCATCAGCATTAGCATTAGCATCAGCATTAGCATCAGCATCATCAGCATTAGCATTAGCATGAGCATTAGAATCAGCATTAGCATCAGCATCAGTACTTGCATCAGCATTAGCAAGAGCATTAACATCAGCATCAGCATTAACATCAGCATCAGCATTAGCATCAGCATCAGTACTTGCATCAGCATTACCATCATCATTAGCATCAGCATCAGCATTAGCATCAGCAGCAGCATCAGCATTAGCATCAGCATGAGCATTAGCATCAGCATCAGCACTAGCATCAGCATTAGCATCAGCATTAGCATTAACATCAGCATTAGCATCAGCAATAGCATCAGCATCAGCATTAGCATCAGTATTAGCATCAGCATTAGCATTAACATCAGCATTAGCATCAGCATCAGCACTAGCATCAGCATTAGCACTAGCATCAGCATCAGCATCAGCATTAAAATCAGCATTAGCATCAGCACTTGCATCAGCATTAGCATGAGCATTAACATCAGCATCAGCATTAGCATCAGCATCAGCATTAACATCAGCATCAGCATCAGCATCAGTACTTGCATCAGCATTACCATCATCATTAGCATCAGCAGCAGCATTAGCATCAGCATCAGCATCAGCATTAGCATTAGCATCAGCATTAGCATTAGCATCAGCATTAGCATTAGCATCAGCATTAGCATCAGCATCAGCAGCAGCATCATCATTAGCATCAGCATCAGCATTAGCATCAGCATCAGTATTAGCATCAGCATTACTATTAGCATCAGCATTAGCATTAGCATCCGCATTAGCATCAGTATTAGCATCAGCATTAGCATCAGCATCAGCATTAGTATTAGCATCAGCAGCAGCATTAGCATTAGCATCAGCATCAGCATTAGCATTCGCATTAGCATCAGCATCAGCATCAGCATTAGCATCAGCACTAGTATTAGCATCAGCAGCAGCATTAGCATTAGCATCAGCATCAGCATCAGCATTAGTATCCGCATTAGCATCAGCATTAGCATCAGCATTAGTATTAGCATCAGCAGCAGCATTTGCATCAGCATCAGCATTAGCATCCGCATTAGCATCAGCATCAGCATTAGTATCAGCATTAGTATTAGCATCAGCATCAGCATTAGCATCAGCATCAGCATCATCATTAGCATCAGCATCAGCATCAGCATTAGCATCAGCACTAGTATTAACATCAGCAGCAGCATTAGCATCAGCATTAGCATCAGCATTAGCATCAGCATCAGCATTAGCATCAGCATCAGCATTAGCATCAGCACTAGCATTAGCATCAGCACTAGTATTAGCATCAGCAGCAGCATTAGCATCAGCATCAGCATCAGCATTAGCATCAGCATCAGCATTAGCATCAGCATTAGCATTAGCATCAGCACCAGCACTAGTATTAGCATCAGCAGCAGCATTAGCATCAGCAATAGCATCAGCATCAGCATTAGCATCAGCATTAGCATCAGCATTAACATCAGCATTAGCATCAGCATCAGCACTAGCATCAGCATTAGCACTAGCATCAGCATCAGCATTAGCATCAGCATTAAAATCAGCATTAGAATCAGCATTAGCATCAGTACTTGCATCAGCATTAGCATGAGCATTAACATCAGCATCAGCATTAGCATCAGCATTAGCATCAGCATCAGCATCAGTACTTGCATCAGCATTACCATCATCATTAGCATTAGCATCAGCAGCAGCATTAGCATCAGCATCAGCATCAGCATTAGCATTAGCATCAGCATCAGCATTAGCATTAGCATTAGCATCAGCATCAGCATCAGCATTAGCATCAGCATCAGCATCAGCAGCAGCATCATCATTAGCATCAGCATCAGCATTAGCATCAGCATCAGTATTAGCATCAGCATCAGCATTAGTATTAGCATCAGCATTAGCATTAGCATCCGCATTAGCATCAGCATCAGTATTAGAATCAGCATTAGCATCAGCATCAGCATTAGTATTAGCATCAGCAGCAGCATTAGCATTAGCATCAGCATTAGCATCCGCATTAGCATCAGCATCAGCATTAGCATCAGCACTAGTATTAGCATCAGCAGCAGCATTAGCATCTGCATCAGCATTAGTATCCGCATTAGCATCAGCATCAGCATTAGCATCAGCATTAGTATTCGCATCAGCAGCAGCATTAGCATCAGCATCAGCATTAGCATCCGCATTAGCATCAGCATTAGCATCAGCATTAGTATTAGCATCAGCAGCAGCATTAGCATCAGCAGCAGCATCAGCATTAGCATCAGCATCAGCATCATCATTAGCATCAGCATCAGCATTAGCATCAGCACTAGTATTAGCATCAGCAGCAGCATCAGCATTAGCATCAGCATCAGCATTAGCATCAGCATTAGCATCAGCACTAGTATTAGCATCAGCAGCAGCATTAGCATCAGCATTAGCTTCAGCATCAGCATCATCATTAGCATCAGCATCAGTACTTGCATCAGCATTACCATCATCATTAACATCAGCATTAGCATCAACATCATCATTAGCATCAGCATCATCATTAGCATCAGTATTAGCATCAGCATTAATATCAGCGGCAGCATTAGCATAATCATCAACATCAGCATTAGCATCAGCACTAGCATTAACATTAGCATCAGCATCATTGTTACTATCAGCATCAACATTAGCATCAGCATCAGCATTAGCTTCAGCATCAGCATCATCATTAGCATCAGCATCAGTACTTGCATCAGCATTACCATCATCATTAGCATCAGCATTAGCATCAACATCATCATTAGCATCAGCATCATCATTAACATCAGTATTAGCATCAGCATTAATATCAGCGGCAGCATTAGCATAATCATCAACATCAGCATTAGCATCAGCACTAGCATTAACATTAGCATCAGCATCATTGTTACTATCAGCATCAGCATTAGCATCATTACTAGCATCAGCATTAGCATCATTATTAGCATACATCATTAGTATCAGCATCATCATCAGCATTAGCATCAGCATCAGCATTAGCATCATCATCAGCATTAGTATCAGCATCATCATTAACATCATCATTAGCATCAGCATCATCATTGCCATTGTCATTAGCATCAGTGTCATCATCAGTATCAGCCCCGCTCCTTACAGCAGAAATCACGATCTCCTATGAATGTCGCTTGCAGCCGGCGTTCAAAGGAGCATCATACTGACAGACACAGGGGTCATCAACTGACTGCTGGCGATCAAGACAACCCATCGGAGCCCTGTGTTTACATCATGGGAGTGCATATGGGAGCAGGGAATGGAGCGCTCCCAGCTGGTGCATGTTATATCCCACTGTCAAAGATTGACAGCGGGATTTAACTGGCTAGCAGCCCCACCCGCGGTTGATAGAGGCACATGTCACCTGATCAGCCGTTATGTGCAGGGAAAGATGTGGGCTCAGCATGTGAGCCAGCATCAAAGGCAGGGAGATGACATATGATGGTAATACACATCAAAGGTCATGAACGAGTTAATAAAAACCCATTTTGAATCCCAAGGCTCTTCATTCCCACAGCGTAGCCCACCTAAACGTGACAGTTTCCATTTTGTCAATTAGAAAAGTCTGTCAATATACACAAATTGATCGGACAGAACAAATGTTTGGACCGGCGCCACATCAAAATCTGTGTTAAAAATAAATAAAAAAACCCACAGTTTTCACACTGGCCAGTGAGGCTATTTTAGACTTTTCAGCAGTTTCATTATCATCACAGGCAGGATTACAATAATCGATGACATCAGCATACACAGCTGACAACACAGGATTCACAATTGTTGATACGTTTGCACACGCTCATTAGATGCTTCAGTATAAAATTTAGCATTTGAGTCAGTTTATTGCTGCTAATGTACATGTGACATATCCTTAGTGTGCAATGTAAAAATTGCAAGATTGTTTTTTTTTAATTAGGGATCATGATAGGCAAAATAAAAAAGGAATTTTACATAAAAACATATTTAAACAGTAGGTAATTTTCTGATGACACGATGGTAGTAATGTTGTAATCCTGACAATGTATTTTCTTGTATTCATTCAAGTAACATAATATTAATATCCTGCAGATCAATTGCAATGATGACAATGGAGTAATGTATGGCAAATGGGATGGAAACTATGATGACGGGACAAGTCCTACAAGTTGGAGCGGGAGCTGCTCCATCTTACGCCTCTGGTACTCATCTCGTTTCCGACCAGTGAGATATGGCCAGTGTTGGGTATTTGCAGCCGTCTTATGTACAGGTAACTAGTGTTCAAAAGACAACATACATATGCACGTAACCTTTTATGGTAAATGTTAGATGTATTTTTTTAGATAGATTTTTTTTAGATAACACAGGATCCCCCATTAACAATAGATGATGTCACAGCTCACCTCCTCCTCCTCCTGTATCCTGTACAATGACTGATGACACCTCTATATACAAGAGATAAGATAGAATCCACCATTCACAATAGGTGATGTCACAGCTCACCTCCTCCTCCTGTATCATGTACAATGACTGATAACACATCTATATACAGTAGATAACACAGGATCCACTAATTATAATATTTAACAGCACAGCTCACCTTCTGCCCCTCCTGTGCAATGACTGATAACATCTCTCTGTACAGTAGAAAACACAGGATTCACCATTCGTGATATCACAGCTCACCTCCGCCTGTACAATGACTGATAGCACCTCAATATACAGTAGAGAACACAGAATCCACTGATCAGAATACATGATGTCACAGCTCACATCCTCCTCCTGTACAATGACTGATAACACCTCTATATACAGGAGATAACATAGAATCCACCATTCACAATAGGTGATGTCACAGCTCACCTCCTCCTCCTGTACAATGACTGATAACACATCTATATACAGTAGATAACACAGGATCCACTATTCACAATACATGATGTCACAGCTCACCTCCTCCTCCTGTATCCTGTACAATGACTGATAACACATCTATATACAGTAGATAACACAGGATCCACTAATCATAATATTTAACAGCACAGCTCACCATCTCCCCCTCCTGTGCAATGACTGATAACATCTCTCTGTACAGTAAAAAACACAGGATCCACCATTCACAATAGGTGATATCACAACTCACCTCCTCCTGTACAATGGCTGATAACACCTCTATATACAGTAAATAAAACAGGATCCACCATTCACAAGAGATATCACAGCTTACCTCCTCCTCCTGTAAAGTGACTTATAACACCTCTATATACAGTATATAACACAGGATCCACCATTCACAATAGGTGATATCACAGCTCACCTCCTCCTCCTGTAAAGTGACTTATAAGACCTTTATATACAGTATATAACACAGGATTCACCATTCACAATAGGTGATATCACAGCTCACCTCCTCCTCCTGTATAATGAGTAATTACACCTTTATATACCAACCATAATAATTGACATGACAGCTCACCTCCTCCTCCTCCAATCATAATAACCTTAGCCAAAATTAGAGCATGCTCAGTTTATACTTCTATATATACAAATAGGGTCTGAGTCAGTTTATTGTTGATAATATCTATGTGAAGAACAGTCAGTAGGAATCTAATACAAGATCTGGTGTCAAAATTGTCATTATTTTTAAAATAGATATGAAAATTAATAATAAAAAAATCTATATTAATGATTTAAAAAAAATAAATAAAAAAAATAAAAAAATAAATAAATAAATACATTTAACAAGGACATTAAGGTCATTTTTATAGTGGCATCAGAACTAGAAGAAAGGTGGTAAAAGGGACTTAGCCTGTTTTTAACCTCCAGTGGAACGGATCAGCAAAAAGCATTTTAGCAACTTTCGGGAAGGTTATGCCGAAGTCACCACTAAAAAAAAGGAAACAGAGTAAAAGGAACAGAAACAAACAATAAATGTCAAAGAAAATTCCAAGGACACATAAAACATTCTACAGCGGAATTTATTAACTCCTTCCTGCCAAAGCCAATTTTTGTGCTTATGTTTTTTTCCTTCCTTTCTTTACTTACTGACATCATCACAGACATTTAAGAGGTTGTTTTTTATTATTGGTTCACGAGTTGTAATTATGAATGACACCTTTCACTTTTCCATATAGTAAAAGGAATGAAATGATGAATAAAAAAAAAACCAATTCCACCATTTATTTTTTTTTTATTTTTACAATATTCAATGCATAATAAAAAAATGAAATAACAAGAACTTAGTATAATTAAAGTGAGACAAAAGTTATTTTTTTTTTTTTTTAATAAATTTCTGAATTTAGGGCATATAAATTTGAATTTTGTCACTATTTTCTAAGATCTGTAATTTTTTTTACATATTTTTTTTTTGGGGGGGGGGCAATTGAGCTACGTAAGGACCCCTTCACATGTGCATATAAAAAGAAACGCACGTGGGGCACGTTCCATTTTGACCATCCATGTGCTCGTTGAGAAATGAAACTTATGTCTCTATACACGACACAGCTACGCCCCTATTAGCTTGATAAAAACCTGTATGTGTAATAAACGTTGGTTCAGAGCGCACACTCTCTTGCCTTATGTGCAGATACCAGTCTCTGTCTGTATCTCATTGAGGTTGGGAGAAGCCGAGGGGGTGACCGGGACCCTCTCCGCATTCGGACATCACTGGCAACGGTTGTGACCTATTGAGGGGTCAACCTAACAGTGCTATCCATGTGATGTGTTCCGGGAAAAAAAATTGCAAAAATATTACAGTATATGAATGGTTTTTAGATGTTAAAGATATTGTGTATATCTTTAACATCTAAACACCATTAATATAATTATTTTTTCGCATTTTTTTAGATAATAGATAGAGAATAGATAGCAGGATAATATTTAATAAATAATTAAATGAAAATACCATCTGAAGACCCCCCATTTTTGATAACTTGCAAAAGTAAAGCAGACAGCTGGGAGCTGGAATTATCAGGCTGGGAAGGTCCATGGTTATTGGCCCTTCCCAGCCTAAAAAGAGCAGCCATCAGCCGCCCCAGAAATGGAGCATGAAAAGAGGCTTTAATTCTGGCCTTGGCTCTTCCTCATTGCCCTGGTGTGGTGGCAATCGGGGTAATCGTTTATGGAGTTGATGTCTGTGAATTGTTCAACGACACAGCTGGTATCAATCCCTGATGTTAGTAATGGATAGATTTCTATTAAAATAAATACTCCCTGAAACTTTCCCTCATTGCCCACTTTATTACAAAAAACAAAATCCATGCAGGTCTGCCATAGTCCAGGAAATCCACCGTTGTCCACCGAATCGTTCGTAGTCCACAAATGGAAATCTGCAACAAAACGGATACATAAAACACAGAGTAATAAAACAAGACACTTTCCCTAGTTCCGCAGCCAATCTGACCGAACACAGTCTATAGAGCATTGTTCTGAGACTCCAAAGACTCTGCTTACAGGCAATTCCGGGTCACGCTGCGCTGTGTGAGACCCGGTGCCTCTGACGAGCTGTGACATCAGTAAGATAACCGCTCACCAGAGTCACAGAGTCATGAACAGCGCAGCATGAGCCGGCATATCTGAACAGCGGTAATTTTACCAATGTCACAGCTCGGCAAAGGTGCCGGGTCTCACCCAATGCCCTGTGACACGGAACTGCCTCTAAGCAAAGTCTATGGAGTGTCAGAACGATGCTCTATAAACTGTGTTTTTTGGATTTGATGGACTACGTTAGACCTGTTTGGGATTTTTTCTTTTTTTTTTGTGAATAAAGGGGTGAACGAAGGGAAAGTATCTTGTTTTGTTTTTATGTGTTTTTATGTTTTTGTGTTTTTGCAAGTTGCCATTTGTGGACTACCATGGATTCGGTGGACCTGCTTGCATTTTTTTTTGTAGTAAAGTGGGGTACGAGGGAGTTTTTTGGGGAGTGTTTATTTTAGTAAAAGATTTTTGTGTGTGCCATTTTTCTTTCATTACAGTTAGCAATGGAGGTGTCTGATAGACACCTCTCCATTGCTAGCACTAGGTCATAATGTCAGCTGTGTTTTTGAACAATTGCCAGCTGACATCAACCCTTAAAACCATTAAGCCTGATTGCCACCACACCAGGTCAATCGGGACTGGCTAGGTAAAGTGCCAGAATTAAAGCATCTCGTGATGCACCATTTCTGGAGTGGCTGCAGGCTGCTATTTTTGGGCTGGGGGGGCCAAATAACTATGGACCTTCTCAGCCTGATAATACCAGCCCCCAGCTGTCTGCTGTATCTTTACTTGTTACTAAAAATAGGGGAGGGACCCCACATCATATTTGTTCATTCACTTATTTATGTGGTTAATAGCTGCACAATCTATCTACTGTATCTATGAAGGAGAATTACTCCGAAACATGTTGGGCCTATGTGGAACCCAATATACACACCTGCACCCCCTAAATGGCATCATAGTATGTCATAAAGTGGAAAGCTGTTGACACCTTTTTCTGCATTATCAATAATTTGGCTGAAGCAAGATGCACTTCATTTATTAACAAAAAACACATCTTTAATTTACTGTTTGCCACTAAATACTAATTTCTGTGGGTCTGAACATGACCCATGACCTTGTGAAATCACTATGCATCTTCCAAATTAGTAATTTTTCACACATGGGCACTAGCAATGTTATTTCCCCTTAGATGAAAAGGTAAAGCTTTTCCTTATGGGGAGAACCAACTTAGCGTAAGGAGACTTATAAGCCATTCAGTGCTTTACTAGAAATTTGAGTAGGTGGAACTTGAGTTCCTCTTCTCTTTCTCTCGCAAGAGGCTACTTTAATTCCTTAAATATCATAATGAGTCAGAATTAAAAATAATTGTGGTGAGAGGGTTGGAGCATGATTATCATTCAGCATTGGCATGAATCAGGAGACGCTTTGTTGGTATGCGGAAGGTTACACTAAAGTGAAAACTAGAAAAGAGGAAACAGGGTAAAAGAAACTGAGGCAAACACTAAATGTCAGTACAAGTTCATAGGACGTCACAGCACAACTGCAATAACACATAGTAATAAGTAATTATAATGGAACGATACAGAAAGAAAATCCAATAAGACCATAATCTGTAACAGGTAACTGGTCATGTAAAGATCATTGTGATGGTTTATGCTAATTTTGTATTATTTCTTCATATTTTTTTCATTTTATAAATATATACTGTATATATATATTTATTTAATTATTTTTTTTTTTAATTTATTTTCTGTGAACAACTTCGTTTGAAAGTTTTTATTTCCAACAAGTACATAGAAAAAAGGATCCTTAGTAAAAAAAAAAAAAATAGATGTGTTGACTCCTAAAAGCAAATATTGTAGCCATGCTCTTTCATATGCAAAGTTCACTGTTCAAAGAGTTTGACATGGTTTGTCCCTATCATCAATAGGTAATAGATTGGTCCTGCTGATATCTGTCACCATGCTCGGGTGCTCAGTACTCGTAACTAGTGATGAGCGGACACTACCATGCTCGGGTGCTCAGTACTTGTAACTAATGATGAGCGAGCACTACCATGCTCAGGTGCTCAGTACTCGTAACTAGTGATGAGCGGGCACTACCATGCTCGGGTGCTCAGTACTCGTAACTAGTGATGAGCGGGCACTACCATGCTCGGGTGCTCAGTACTCGTAACTAGTGATGAGCGGGCACTACCATGCTCGGGTGCTCAGTACTCGTAACTAGTGATGAGCGGGCACTACCATGCTTGGGTGCTCAGTACTCGTAACTAGTGATGACCGGACACTACCATGCTCAGGTGCTCAGTACTCGTAACTAGTGATGAGCGAGCACTACCATGCTCGAGTGCTCGGTACTCGTAACTAGTGATGAGCGGGCACTACCATGCTCAGGTGCTCAGTACTCATAACTAGTGATGAGCGGGCACTACCATGCTCGGGTGCTCAGTACTCGTAACTAGTGATGAGCGAGCACTACCATGCTCAGGTGCTCAGTACTCGTAACTAGTGATAAGCGAACACTACCATGCTCAGGTGCTCAGTACTCGTAACTAGTGATGAGTGAGCACTACCATGCTCGGGTGCTCAGTACTGGTAACTAGTGATGAGCGGGCACTACCATGCTCGGGTGCTCAGTACTCGTAACTAGTGATGAGCGGGCACTACCATGCTCAGGTGCTCAGTACTCGTAACTAGTGATGAGCGAGCACTACCATGCTCGGGTGCTCAGTACTGGTAACTAGTGATGAACGGGCACTACCATGCTCGGGTGCTCAGTACTCGTAACTAGTGATGAGCGGGCACTACCATGCTCAGGTGCTCAGTACTCGTAACTAGTGATAAGCGAGCACTACCATGCTCGGATGCTCAGTACTGGTAACTAGTGATGAGCGGGCACAACCATGCTCGGGTGCTCAGTACTGGTAACTAGTGATGAGCGGGCACAACCATGCTCGGGTGCTCAGTACTGGTAACTAGTGATGAGTGAGCACTACCATGCTCGGGTGCTCTGTACTCGTAACTAGTGATGAGCGGGCACTACCATGCTCGGGTGCTCAGTACTCTTAACTAGTGATGAGCGGGCACTACCATGCTCGGGTGCTCGGTACTGGTAACTAGTGATGAGCGGACACTACCATGCTCGGGTGCTCGGTACTGGTAACTAGTGATGCGTGGACACTACCATGCTCGGGTGCTCAGTACTCTTAACTAGTGATGAGTGGACACTACCATGCTCGGGTGCTCTGTACTGGTAACTAGTGATGAGCGGACACTACCATGCTCGGGTGCTCGGTACTGGTAACTAGTGATGCGTGGACACTACCATGCTCGGGTGCTCAGTACTCTTAACTAGTGATGAGTGGACACTACCATGCTCGGGTGCTCGGTACTGGTAACTAGTGATGAGTGGACACTACCATGCTCGGGTGCTCAGTACTGGTAACTAGTGATGAGCGGGCACTACCATGCTCGGGTGCTGGATACTCCTAACGATCAGTTGGATTCTCAGACGGGCATGACTCGTATATCGAGTATAATGGAAGTCAATGAGGAACTTGAGCATTTTTCCTAGAAATCTTCTGTAAAAATGCTCGAATCCCTCGTTGACTTCCATTATACGCGGTATACGAGTCGCGCCCGTCCAAGGTTGAATTTGATGAATAATCCAGATTGCTAATAACAAACGTTCCTGTATCCTCAGCGCTTAGATGTTTGGGAATCCCGGCACGAGTAGTCACTAACTTTGAGTCGGCCCATGACACCGACGGGAATCTCACTATGGATGAATACTACGACATTACCGGAAAAATGATCTCAACTAACAGACGAGATAGTGTCTGGTGAGTTGCTGCTCGTATGAATAACTGTGCTACGATCACTACAATCTCTGGTTTCTGTATTTTTATAATATTTACATTATCGATAGATCCCTTCGCTCTATTGTATAGATGTGGATGAAATGACATATTGGTCTTAACGATGTATATCACAGATCACTGTGGTTCATTATGACAGAGTAGAGACACCAAAAAGATAGGAAACAACACAAGGGGAGAGTAGGGGTCAAGATCAGAAGTTTGAAGACTCTTTTTTTTAAAAAAAATGGAGGTTCTTAAGTTGGATCTCAACTCAACAGGAGATCCCAACAAGTCATGGCATGGTGCCACCAACATGTCCTACTGGGCCTGACAGGAGGCCACCCACACTATATTCTTCTCACATGGTGTACCAGTCAACTTGAGCAAAATTAAAATCTGAACTTATGTGGATAAAAGTGGCTGCTATTACCTTTCGTGGATTTTGATCTTCCACAGCCCTGTCCATGTAGCAAGCACCTAGTAAAAAGAACTCAACTAAGGAAAAAAAACCAAAAGATCCCCAAAAAACCCAAAACAGTTCCAGTCCAAGTTTTAGAATAATAAGAAAGTATCAACGATAACCTTCCTAACACTTGCCAGGTGTCACGTCCTCACCAGAGTCTGCTCCTGCGACTTCTGCATCAGTCACCAGACACCGCCGTATTCCCGCTGTGGACTGTGCTGGTGATGGGGGAGGAATCAGTGTCAGTGGCTCTGGTGGGTGCAGGCTCCGCTCATCCACTAGGCTGGGTTTTCCTGATGCCTATAGTACCAATGGCTAAGTGTAGGTGGCATGGGTCTTCCAGCTGAGGTTGCTACTATTAAGCTACAGCCAATGGGAAGACACCACACCCTTTTTATCCCCCCTTCCGTCTGCTGGCCATTGCCAGATATAGATTGTATTCCTGCTACTCTGGTTCTCCCTACTCTTATTGATTCCTGCTTTGACCTCGCCCTGCTCTCTGACTACTCTCCTGTCTGCCGTATTTGTACCTCGCTGCCCAATCCGGATTTGACCTCTGCCTCATTTTCTGATTACGTCCTTGTCTGCCTTATTCTGTCCCTGTTTTGCATCTCCCGGTTTGACCCTGTCTGACTACTACTCTCTTCAGACTGCAGCTTTCCACAGGTAGTGATCTCCCGGGCCCTGTGTAATTCCAAATCCCTGTATAGGGGTTAAAGGGTTTCAGGTTCTCGGGGTCTTGCTTAGTGAGTGGCTTTCTTTAAGCCTGTCCATCACAGCCAGGCTGAGTCTGTGGTTCCAGGCAGGCATTACACCAGGTTACAAATCATAGTCCTTAAGCATTTTAGGAGGAGAAACATATTGTCAAAGAGTATTTCCACTGGCTGACAGGTCCAATCACTGTGAAAGTCTGTAGAAGTGGATAGATCGAACAGTCAGTTCCCACAATAGATGTTCTCCTTGGCCACTGGTCACAATTTAAGAGTCTTTCAAGGCCAACAGCCCGTCTTGTGGAGGCTGCCTTTGCACGTGGTCATTGTGGAGACACGGGGGTCAGTGGGTGCTCTCGTCTGCCGGCCCGGCTGTCTTTAGAAAGACTGCATGACCAAGGTTCATCCCAACTGAACACCCGCACTCCTTATCCGTGGGCAGAACACTACTCACACAACACAGGGTTCGGGAACCACAATAATTAGACTTTATTGGATCCCAACTGTCAAAGCCATATAACACACAGCCATGCAAATCCTAGCAATACACATCCTCAGACAATGAACGATGAGTCCGACAGAAAACAATGACTTAACAAATACGTGTCTGGCCAGATTAAAAATGTTAACCCCTGATAGACACTGAATGAACAGGGCTGTGACTTCACAGTGATAGCCCCACTCCCCGTCCTCCATTTCATACCATCTCAGTGCTCCCTATAAACCATTTGGCAGTGCCATTGTGCAGAGCTCAGCACTGTATGTCTGCTCCTGTTTCGGTCCCAGACTCCATTGCATCTCTCACAGATTCTGGACTATTCTATGTTGGAGGCAACACATGAATTCTCTAATGTATTCGCTAATGACCAATTGCAGGGAAAAACGGAGAAATTAGTGGCTCTCAGGATCCTCAGGGGCGTGTCTTTAGGCTCCTCAGGGGCGTGTCTTTATGCAGCTCTGCTTTCTTCCCCCTGTGAGCCACACCCCTTTTATAACGTCCATAAAAAATTGCACAAAATAAAAGAGTCATCTAAAAAAAAAAAAAAATACTCAGGGGAGCAGAAAGAATAAAATAAGAGTAAAATTTGCCCACTTTTGATCTCTTTAAGTTCTATTAGTTTAGCTGGTGATTGTTCCATTTGCTGATATTGCAACAGTTAAACTTTATTGACATGGGACTGCATAACCCTTCTCTCATTTTGTTTTAGCTGTTATTGCAGCATATTAGGGAAGTCTGCCAAGAAAAAACAAAAGTGAGGTTAATAGGAACTTTTAGACTTTAAGCAAATCTCATTCCCCTGATAAAATGCATGTGTTTCAATAAACCAACGTGACAAGTAATGCATTTTTGTATTTTCTGGATGCACAACTATTGTGAATTTTGGATAAGGGGAGTGTCACGGTTGACAGACAACCCTGTGGTGTCCGGCTGCAGAAGGTCACTGCATTTGGCTTCACATACTGCCCCTTGATATTCCATCCTTTCCTCTGTAATGTGAATGGAGTTTTGCGTGTCTTCTCTGTTAGTGTTTACTCTTTCCCCTTTAGGACCCTGTGGAGATCTTTTCCATTTTACTGCTAATCATTATCCCTCACCCTCTGTGTCTTTATATACCTGCATTTCCCCTTGGTATGTTGCTGGTGATAGAGTTAAGTTTCTATATGGTCCTGATTGCAAATAGTCGGCTTTTAATCATCTGGTGAAATGTTGTTGTATGTTGTTGTTACTCTTCCTAAAGGCTGCTTTACATTCTTCAATTTCTCGTGCGATCGCACCCGCCCCCATCGTTTGTGCAGCACGGGCAATTTCTTGCCCGTGTCGCACAAAGTCGAAAACCCCCGTCACACGCACTTACCTTTCAAATGACCTCGCTGTGGGCGGCGAACATCCTCTTCCTGAAGGGGGAGGGACGTTCGGCGTCACATCGACGTCACACAGCAGCCGGCCAATCGAAGCGGAGAGGCGGAGATGAGCGGGACGTAAACATCCCGTCCACCTCCTTCCTTCCGCATTGCAGGCAGGACGCAGGTAAGCTGCAGTTCATCGTTCCCGGGGTGTCACACGGAGCGATGTGTGCTGCCTCGGGAACAATGAACAACCGGACGTTCGATTTTTAGAAAATGAGCGACGTGTCAACGATAAGGTGAGTATTTTTGCTCGTTCACAGTCGCTCGGAGCTGTTACACGCTACGATATGTGAAACGAGGCCGGATGTGCGTCACTTACGACGTGTACCCGACCACACATCGTAAGATATATCGTAGCGTGTAAAGCCCGCTTAAGTCATTTTGGAGATAAGTTGTTTATTTGTTTTCCCTGTGTGTTCTTTAGGACTTAGTGGGGTTGACTAGTGCTCATCCAACCCGTTCTTAACTAGGACTCAGTTCAGGGTCAGCCAGGGCCATATACTGTATCCTGCTTATTTTCAGAACCTGTCTAGAAATGTCAGGGAAACCAGGGGCCAGTGGAAGATTTAGTCAGGGGTCACCATTTCCCACTCCACTAGACACAGGGTTTCCCTCTTCCCTCCCCACCCTTTTTCACCATTTGCTCAGAATTACCCCATACCTAGCATGACAGGTAGCCCCAAGATTGGTGGATAGAGACCAAC